>NW_026883194.1:0-45115 GCF_032173495.1 Musca vetustissima | reverse complement strand
TGTACGATTACCACGCAAGGATGCATTGATACTGGAGAAGAGGGAAACACATTGGAAAAAATTGAAAACTTTTAAATTTACTTTTATATTTTTTTCTAATTAAACTTACTTGTAGTAGAGATTTTCTATCACAATTGGTTAGGCAATGAACGGAAAAATATATTTGAGGGGCTTCATTGATATAGGGTTGATGAAGCCATCTTCCTCTAAACACACAAATTAGGATAAGTTGCAAAATGGTAGTGAAAGTAAGCGATAAAGTTTTAAGTTAGGGCAAGTATGTATAACGATTAAAAAAAGTAATGCGGATGGAGGAGAAAATATAACAAGAAAACTTTTAGTATAAAGCCAGTAGGGATTTTTGCACAAAAGAGCTCGAAACAAAATAAGGCGTTGTTACAGTATAGCAGTAGCCCATACTATAGAAGACAAGTACGTATTCATATAACAGACCTGTAGGTCTTCTTTAAATACACCAGTAATCTTGCTAAATAAAACCTGTGATTTTGTTCTCTCTAAGAACACCAGAAGTTATTCTTCTTATATATGACAACCTGGTATTAAAGTAAAGACCTTCGTATTTTAATATAATACCAGCTTCTAGTAGGTATTCAATAAATTGAAGCTTCAAAAGTTAAAGCTAGTAGAAGATCTCGAAGTTTATTTATACAGTCCAACATAAACTGAAACGTAATTATAAATTCAATATACACTCCACATATTACATTTGTCATTCCGTTTTCAAGATCCCGAAATATTCAATGACAACCCCAAGGGGTTTTATAAACCCATATTGTGTTTTATAAACCCATATTTTCTCTAAAAATACTATTTAGTATTTATACAGTCTCTTAGCAGCCTATATAAATACACACTTTCAATCGGTCTCTGTACAGACCAATAGGTGTTTGTAACGGTCTATGTACGACTACATAAACCCATGCGTACCAACGCACCTGAGGTTTCTATAAACCAGTAAGGAAAGTAGTAAAGTCGGACGGGGCCGAGTATATGATACCCTTCACCACTTTGGGTATATTCAACAAGTGAATCCTAAGAGACGTCGCATTTTTGAAGGACCAGTAACATGAAATTGGATTCATAAACATCTCATTCTGCAACCTATACTAAATTTTTAATTTGGTCAGATTTAGAGTTATGCGAATAAATTTAACGCAAATATCAATCGGACACCCGTTGATTATTTAGATAAATATCTGATACACATGAGAAGTTTGGTGCACAATTTACTTAAAATCGGACGAAAATATATATAAAAGCTATATCGAAATATAAACCGATTTAAGGGGACCCCCCATTCTCGGGGTCAAAATTTTTGTTGATACAATTCGAATCTACACTGATTAAAGAATGTCTCTACAAAATTTCAAGTGAAAATCTCAAGAACTCTTGAAGATATAGCCGATTTATTGTGTCAGCATCAAGTGACGGCTGAAGGGCTTCTCAAACTTTAAACGCGTTTTTCTCTAAACATTTTTTTGGGGAAGTGCGGGCACGATAACTCAAAAACTAATAATCCAATCGGTTCCAAATTTTGCAACGTTTCTCTGGGAGTGTATAGCTCTCGTATGAACTAGGATAAAGCCAATCGGTGAAGATCTTCCTTATTTTTTTAACTTGGTTTTTGGTAAAAAATCGGCGATTTTCCAAAAATATTTTTTCAAAGGTCCACCATTTTGTTAATTTTAGAGCGAAGTCAATAATCCTAGTTCATACGAGAGCCAGACATGTACTCTTTCTAACACCATTGGAATTTTCGGATTACGATGTTCCAGTGAGGAGTTATCATGCCCGCCATCAAAAATAAGGACTTTTCTTTAATTACAAAAAACAACAACAAAACAATAACAAAATTTTTTTGTAAATTATTTTTCTTCTCTTTTAAATCTTCAATTATATATGTGCAAAGTTACAAACCTTAACAAGCATTTGTATTAATTTACCAGCCCATTGAAAATCTTGAAAAATTAAAATCCTGAATGGGGGGGGGGGGGTTCCCTTAATCGAAACTTGTCACATGTTAGGTTATACACATTTCAGTATGTTTTGTAGATATCGGCCACATTTCGAGTTCTTGGTGCATAATTTACTTAAAATCGGAAGAAAATATATATGGTAGCTCTATCCAAATTTGAACCGATTTCAACAAAACTTTCCATATGCTGGGTTAAATTAACTTCAGTATGTTGTGCAAAATGTTATGTCAATCGGCCTAACGTTGGGCCTTTAGTGTACCATTTACCTAAAATCGAACAAAAGTACATATCGACGCCTCCGAACCATAGTATGCTAAGTCGACTTAGCATAGCATAGTATGCTAAGTCGACTTAACATGTTTTAAAGTTCTTCGCGTTTTTAGATACTACGGTCCTTTATTTAAATTCACTGAAATTTTGGTAATCATCGGCCAATCCAAACCAAAGTTATAAGCAAAAATGTACTTAGCATGGCGCGTACGATTAAAGAAACTTCCATACTTTGAAAGCTTCTACTGAAAAACTCACTTTTCAGACTTAGCTCGGACTATGGTTCGGAGGCGTCGATATCAAGGCTATATCTAAATCGGAAACGATTCCTACAAAATCTTGCAATTTTTAGGCAATATACATTTCAGTACGTTGTGCAAAATTTTGTAGCAAACGGCCTAACTTTGGGTCTTTTATGCACCTTTTACTTAAAATCGGATGAAACTATATCTAGGTGCTATATCTGAATCTGAACCGATTTCAACAAAACTTGCCACTCGTTATGTAATAGTACCTTCAGTACATTATGCAAAATTTTGTGCCAATCGGACCCACATGGGGAGTTCGGTGTAGGTTATACAACCTAGGCTATTTTATAAAAACTTCAGTACGTTGTGCAAAATTGTGTGTTAATTTTGTGTAAAATATGACGATAATATATATGTAGAAGCTATATGTAACTCTGAACCGATTTAAAAGAGACTCGCCAGAAAATAATTTATCATAACTAGAGTTCATTGAACAAAAGTGTGTGGTAATCGGACAAACTTTGGGTCTTTAGTGCACAATTTACATAAAATCGGAGGAAAATATTTCGTGCAAATCAAAAGATATATAGAGACTTTGGTACACCATTTACCTTAAATCGAACGATGATATATATGGGACCTATATCTAAATCTGAACCGATTTTGAAGAAACTTAACACACATTATTCTAGACCTTATTCATTACGCTATGCCAAATTTCCTGCAAATCGAAAGATATAGGGAATTTGGAACACCATTTACCTTAAATCGGACGAAAATATATATGGGAGCTATATCCAAATCTGAATCGATTTTCCCCAATTTCAATGGGGTTCGTCGTTAGGCCAAATAAACAGGTTGTGCCAAATGTCATCCAATTCGGGTCATAAATGCGACCTGTACTTTTTTACAATGACAGACGGACGGACCGACATGAATAATCGAATCAGAAGGTGATTCTCTGGATTTACATAAAATCGGACGAAAATATATTAGGTTGGGGAAAATAAATCCATTATTTTTTCGGCAGGCGGCTGAACTAATAGATTTCCCGTAAAGGATCGATCAAACAATTTCAGATTTATGCTCGTTGGAAGGGTGACATTTCACAGTACATACAAAAATTATTTTGCTTTTTATGCCCTTCACCACACTGTGGTATAGGGTATTATGTCTTTGTGCATATGTTTGTAAAAGGAAAAGGAAACGAGAGAATATGCATAGAATCACTTTCTGAGTCGATTTACGCATGTCCTTCTGTCCTTCCATGGATCATAAATGCGACCAGTACTTTGTTTAAAATTTAACACGGACAGACGAACGGATGTGTCTATCTCGTTTCCTTTTGCCTGTTAAAAACATAGGCACAAATACATAATACTCTATACCACAGTGTGGTGAAGGGTATAAATACATTCCTTCACGCCAAATAAACAAATATCGAAAATCGGTAGGTATCATGGGGGCTAGGCATAAATGCCGGCCGATATAATTTACTCTCGAAACTTGCGTTGTTGTTTTTTTATCTCGATATCCTCCGGAGGCAGTGTGATTACAACAAATGGCTAAATCGGCAAATTCTTCTCAGAATTAGTGGAGAAATCTGGTGCCAGAGGGTACCTTTATATGGGGGCTATGCTTAAACCTGCAAGAACTCTGAATACGAAATCACAGCCACTTCGGAGAAGCACCAAGTTCTGCTAAGCCTTTAAAAATGGAGAGGTATCTATATGTAGGGGCAAAATCTGGTCCTACATCAAGCATTTTGTGCAGAGTAACATTTTACAGCCATGTTGGTGGGAGAATGTTGCTAAAACCATAAAAAACATGAATTTATATTGAAAAATTTCTGCAAAGATATTTTTACCCTTCAATAACAAGGAATGCCAATTTAGTGGGAAAGACGGCAAACCCCATAGAATTACCGACAATGAGCGGGACTTTTATACAATTTAGGATAAGTGCATGTTATGGAGTATAGACCTCATATAAAGACAACATCATCATCATATATTGGGAAATTTGAAGCCGATTTTCTTACATCCTATCAACAATTCTCAATATGTGTCATAGGATTGCAAATTTTCCGACAAAAAAATGATCATTACATTACTAACATTACTTTAATAATGTCGGTATGTAGGGAAATTTAGTCCAAATTTTTCAACCAAATTTGCTGTTATTAGTTTGGAAAGAAAATCTAACTTTAGGGTAGAAAATCTCCCATAAAAAACTCTCAATATTGACATAAAGGTCAAGGTAGGTCCTTTATAATGGTATGATTCATTATTGGTTATTTTGCTGATTTTGGTCATGATTTTAAAGGATTTCATTGAATAAAAAATTCTACTATAGATTATATTTTGAATTAAATTTATTTATTAGCATTCACATCCTCCTAAAAGTTAATGCGGCATGCAAATGACAAACATCTCGTAATAACTTTCTATGAAGAAAGAGAAATTCCAACACGAGTTTGGCGTCTGCATGACAGTTTGACAGAAATGTCATAAATAAAAGGGTTAACGGAATATGCCTACTGGAAATTAATCTGACAACATAATGATTTATATATCTAACACACGAACAACACGTTTCACCAATGAAAATTATGTTGTTGTGCTGAAAACGTGTCGGCGGCGGATGTTCGCTGTCTGGCCACATTAATTTTGACAATATAATTTATATGGTACATGAAAATCAAGAAACTGAGGAATTATGGGTAAAAGTATTTCTCAAACGAAAATTGCAAGGCAATTACAGAGACATCCTGAAAAGCGTTTTGAAATTAATTTAAGGGACCATTGCAACTACAGACGAAAAAGCTTATAACGGCATTATAACATCCGCAAAAAAGGTTCCGTTTCTTATACCCTTCACCACACTGTGGTACAAGGTATTATGACTTTGTGCATATGTTTGTAACAGACAGAAGGAAACGAGATAGATCCATGGTTCCTTTTGAGGATATGTATAGAATCACTTTCTGAGTCGATTTATGCATGTCCTTCCGTCTGTTGGTGTTAAATTGTAAACAAAGTACAGGTCGCATTTATAATCCGAATTGAATGAAACTTGGCACAGCTCCTTTATTTGGCCCAAGGACGAACCATATTGAAATTGGGGAAATCGGTTCAGAATTAG
The DNA here is from genome assembly GCF_032173495.1 of Musca vetustissima. NCBI lineage: Eukaryota > Metazoa > Arthropoda > Insecta > Diptera > Muscidae > Musca > Musca vetustissima. The sequence continues at coordinate 39,456 of NW_026883194.1, read as the reverse complement.
ATATTGCTCCCATATATAGCTTCGTCCGATGTTGCACCAAAGTCCCTATATATCTTCCGATTTGCACGAAATTTCGCATGACCTACTGAATTGAGCCTAGAGTGACGTCTGCCAAGTTTCGTGAAAATCGGTTCAGATTTAGACATTGCTCCCACATATATTTTCGTATGATTTTATGTAAATGGTGCACCAAAGTCCCTATATATATTTCGATTTGCACAAAATTTGGCATAACGTATCGAATTGAGCCTAGAGATATGTCTGCCAAGTTTCGTGAAAATCGGTTCAGATGTAGACATATCTCCCATATATAGCTTCGTCCGATTTTATGTAAATGGTGCACCAAATTCCCTATATATCCTTCGCTTTGCACGAAATTTGACATAACGTACTGGATTAGGCCTAAAGTGATGTCTGGCAAGTTTCGTGAAAATCGGTCCAGATTTAGATATTGGTCCCATATATAGTTTCGTCCGATTTAATGTAAATGGTGCATCAAAGTCCTTAAATATCTTTCGATTTGCACGAAATTTGGCACAACATACTGAACTGAGGCTAGAATGGTTTCTGTCAAGTCTAGTGAATACAGTGGTTCCAGTGGTCCAGGTTTAGATATAACTCCCATATATATTTTCGTCCGATTTAAGGTAAATGGTGCATCAAAAACCCTAAATTTCTTTCGATTTGCACGAAATTTAACATAACGTACTGAATTGACCTAATGTGATGTCTGGCAAGTTTCGTGAAAATCGGTCCAGATTTAGATATTGCTCCCATATATAGTTTAGTCCGATGTAATGTAAAAGGAAATCGGTTCAAATCTAGATATATATTTTTCGTCCTATTTAATGTAAACTATGTACCAAAGTACTTATATTGGATAGCGTACTGAATATAGTCCAGATTGATGAGGGTCAAGTTTCGTGAAAATCGGTTGAGATTCGCATTTAGATAAATATCACATATTTTAGTTCATCGAATTTCATGTTAATAGTCCTGTTTAATATACCCATAGTGGTGGAGGGTATCATATAGTTGGCCCTACTTTACTACTTTTATTACTGGTTTGAATAAATATCTTTTCTACGACCAACAAGGCGTGGATTTTTTTAATAAATGTTTTTTCACCGATATCTATTTTACATATTTTATATAATTTTCATATGTTTTACATTTCTTATTTCTGTAAAACAATTTCTACTTGTTGAGTACTTTCCTCCGATTCCATTTCACAAACTGCCAACGAGGGATATTTAAACTCCTGATCACGTCCATGATCCTCGTATACCACACGATAAAATTTTTCGAATAATTTTTTAAATATGTTATCAGAATTTGTGAACCAATAACAGAAGCCACCAAAAATATTACCATCCAAAGAAACGTTCACTTTTGTGATAACTGAAAACGAAATAGAACAACAAAAGGAACAAAGAAAACAAACATTCCTACATAGTTCAAAGACATTCTTCTTTGTGCTTTGCAAATAGAAATAGGTCATCTTACTTTGGTTCCATCAAATACTTGTTGCCTATGACACAGCCTCTGGCACAAAATTCCATAAATCCTTGGCACAAAGCATATTTGCAATGTTGGGCCAGGTGCAACATCGAGCGGCAACATGACATTGCAACAAGTTCAAATTACAGTGGAAACGTGATTGTATTCGTTGACTATTTCGGTTGTGGAAAACTGAGAAGACGAAGAAAAATGAGAGAGGTAATGGAAATTGTGATATAACAAAACACAATTGTATGAATGTGAGGGGAAGGGGAGGTATGATATATATACAAAGCATTATTATCATCATCATCATTTGGAAAGATTCCTTTCCATTCCATTTTGCACAAACAGTCACACGTTTTGTTTTGTATTTCCGTTTCCGTGTTAATTTTCTGAGAGAACCATCGAATGAAAAAGGTAAAACTAAAAACCTGTTAGGAAAGTAAAAAAGTCGGACGTCGTCGACTATATAACTCTCTTCACCACTAAGGGTAAATGCAAGAGATTTTACTCAGATTTTTGTAACCTACTTGGCTTAACCGTTTGAATGTCAAACAAAATTTTTGTCGGAATAAAAATCTAAAATTTTGTACATAAAATCATATGAAGGCCCAGAGTTTAGAAAAAAATCAATTCTTATATTACCCCGGACAGTTTTGTCTGTCTTTCACCAAAAACTAAGACATCAATTGTAACGGTACATAGGATAACCGAAAAATTGCAAAGAAAGAGAGTAATATTAAATGTCGAATATATTCGACAAAAACACAGAAAGGGTTAACAAAGATCATCTCCAATAATACGTGTCGTATGTGTACAATATCCTATCGAAATAATAGAAATCTAATATGTGATATATTACCACATATATTACCTGACTCCAATCAATCGCAACACATGTCATTATGTCATCTATACAAAATTTCAGATTAATAGGGCAGACTTAGGGTCTTTGGTGTTGTGTTTGAAAATAATACAGTTGAGGCGAATGAGTTCAGATGAGTTTTGGCAAAATGTACAACTTTTCAAACTAAACTTTCTGCCGGTTTTCTTCTATGACAGATCTACTTGTAAAAGAGGCAGAGATATTTTTTAGTCTCACTTTCTCTAAGGAGATTGGTTTAATTTTTTTTCGAAGTACGAAATGGTTCTTATAGAAAATTCAGACATTTTTTAGAACCCAGGGAAGTTTTCTCACACAATACATTTAGGCCTTTCGTTTTGTAGACGAACCGAATGAACCAGGGCTCTTGTTATTGTGTAGCGTGGATTTTTAAAGCATATATTTTCAAGGATCCCCAGTACCTTAGGAATAGATTTGTTAAAGCTTATTTTTCAAGGATCAAAAATTGCTTAGGCCAAAAAGAAGGCTCTCTCATCTTTTAGATGACGACGACGTTATATTTGCTATAAAATAACGTCAGAAGGCCCTCTGTCTTTAAAAAATCCTTAGAAGGTCTTCTTTGTATAAAACATATTTATGAAGTCTTCAGGACATAAAAAACTCACATACTAGAACAAAGTTTTCTTTTCCTTATGGACGACCTAAAGAATGTACACGGTCGTAGAAAGTTCTCAGCCCGTCGAAGACCTGCAAATCTCTAATAAAACAACCTAGATGGCCTGAGTATTTGTATGCTATAATTATACCCTTCACCACACTGTGGTACAGGGTATTATGTCTTTGTGCATATGTTTGTAACAGGCAAAAATAATCGAGATAGACCCATGGTTCCTTTTGAGAATATGCATCGAATCACTTTCTAAGTCGATTTATGCATGTCCGTCCGTCCGTCCGTCCGTCTGTCTGTCTGTCCATGTTAAATTGTAAACAAAGTACAGGTCGCATTTATGATCCGAATTGAATGAAATTTGGCACAGGTCACTTATTCGGCCCAAGGACGAACCCTATTGAAATTGGGAAAAATCGGTTCAGATTTAGATATAGCTCCCATATATATATTTAACCGATTTAATGTAAACGGTCCCTATATATCTTTCGATTTGCACGAAATTTAGTACAGGCTAATCATTTAGGCCTATAATGATGTCTGCCAAGTTTCGCGAAAATCGGCCCAGCTTTAGATATAGCTCCCATATATAGTTTCGTCCGATTTAATGTAAATGGTGCCCCAAAGTCCCTGTATATCTTTTGATTTGCACGAAATTTGGCATAACGTACTGAATTAAGCCTAGAGTGATGTCTGCCAAGTTTCGTGAAAATCGGTCCAGATTTAGATATAGCTCCCATATATAGTTTCGTCCGATTTCATATAAATGGTGCCCTAAAGTCCCTATATATCTTTCGATTTGCACGAAATTTGGTATAACGTACTGAATTGAGCCTAGAATGATGTCTGCCAAGTTTCGTGAAAATCGGCCCAGATTTAGGTATAGCTCCCATATATAGTTTCGTCCGATTTCATGTAAATGGTGCCCCAAAGTCCCTATATATCTTTTGACTTGCACGAAATTTGGTACAGCCTAATCATTTAGGTCTAGAATAATGTCTGCTAAGTTTCGTGAAAATCGGTCCAGATTTAGATATAGCTCCCATATATAGTTTCGTCCGATTTCATGTAAATGGTGCACCAAACTCCCTATATATCCTTCGATTTGCACGAAATTTGGCATAACGTAGTTAATTGAGTCTAGAATGATGTCTGCCAAGTTTCGTGAAAATCGGTCCAGATTTGGATATAGCTCCCATATATAGTTTCGTCCGATTTCATGTAAATGGTGCCCCAAACTCCCTATATATCCTTCGATTTGCACGAAATTTGGCATAACGTACTGAATTGCGTTGTTTCGTGAAAATCGGTCCAGATTTAGATATAGCTCCCTTTTATTATAGATTGATTTTAAGTAATTGACGCACCAAGGAACCAATAGGAACAAAACGTTCTGAAATTAGTATAACATATCCTGTGACAAGTTTGTTTGAAATCGCTTAATATTTGGATAGAGCTTCCATATATATTTTCGCCCGATTTCAAGTAAATTGGGCATCAAACTTCCCATGTTACTCAGTTTGACATCAAATTTTGCACAACGTACAAAATTGAGCATAGAATTATGTAGTTGCGTTTTCTAGAAGTACAGACATAGCCCAACGGATGACCCATTTATATTTGTTTGAAGTCGATTTACATACTTTATGGATAGATCTACGTAGATTCACATTTAGATAAATATCACATATTTTATTTCATCCAATTTCATGCTAATAGTCCTGTTTAATATACCCATAGTGGTGAAGGGTATCATATAGTCGGCCCCGTCCGACTTTACTACTTTCCTTACTGGTTTTCATTGAAGACTTGTACAAGTTAATCTGCCAGCAGAAGACCTGAAGTTCTTCCTGCGTCTATGAAAGTATTTTACTTATAGAAGACCTGAATACGATTTATATACCCTTCACCACACTGTGGTACAGGGTATTATGTCTTTGTGCATATGTTTGTAACAGGCAAAAATAAACGGGATAGACCCATGGTTCCTTGTGAGAATATGCATAGAATCACGTTCTGAGTCGATTTATGCAAGGTAATCTGCTAGCAGAAGACCTGAAGTTCTTCTTGTGTCTATGAAAGTATTTTACTTATAGAAGACCTGAATACGATTTGTATACCCTTCACCATACTGTGGTACTGGGTATTATGTCTTTGTCCGTCCGTCCGTCTGTTGGTGTTAAATTGTAAACAAAGTACAGGTCGCATTTATAATCCTATTTGGGTGAAATTTGGTACAGGACATTTGTTTGGCCCAAGGACGTACCCTATTGAAATTCGGAAAAATCGGTTCAGATTTAGATATAGCTCTCATAAATATTTTCGTCCGATTTAAGGTAAATGGTATACCAAAGTCCCTATATCTCTTTCGATTTGCACGAAATTTGGCACAGCGTAATGAATAAGGTCTAGATGATGTGTGCAAAGTTTTGTGAAAATCGGTTCAGATTTAGATATAACTCCCATATATATCTTGGTCCGATTTAAGGTAAATTGTGTACCAAAGTCCCTAAATATCTTTCGATTTGCACAACATTTGGCACAGCGTACTAAAATAAATCTAGAATGATGTGTGCAAAGTTTCGTGAAAATAGGTTCAGATTCAGATATAGCTCCCATATAAAGCTTCGCCCTATTTTAGGTAAATAGTCCACTAAAGTCCTGGAAATCTTTTGATTTACACGAATTTTAGCATAGCGTACTGAATTAAGTCTAGAATGATGTGTGCAAAGTTTCGTGACCATCTGTTCAGATTTATATATGGCTCCCATATATATTTTCATCCGATTTAAGGTAATTGGTGCACCAAACACCCTATATATCGGTTCAGATTTAGATATAGTTCCCATACATAGTTTCGTCCGATTTTATGTAAATGATGCACCAAAGTCCCTATATATATTTCGATTTGCACGAAATTTGGCACAGCGTAATGAATTAGGTCTAGAATGATGTATGTTAAGTTTCCTGAAATCTTTCTAATCGGTTCAGATTTAAATATAGCTTCTATATCTTACCAAATGAAAAATTTAGTGTAGTTTGCAGAATGACATGTTTATGGATCCAATTTCATTTTACTGGTCGTTTCAAAATACGACGTCTGTTAGGATTCATCTGTTGAATATACCCAAAGTTGTGAAGGGTTTCATATAGTCGGCCCCGTCCGACTTTACTACTTTCCTTACTGGTTTCTACACAGAAAACCTGACCTTCTCCTCGAAAAATACATAATTATTTCCTCGTCGGTATAATATGCCTATTCTTCTTCTAATATAAACCATAAAGAAAATTTGCCTCCTTACAGATTATATACACAAGGTATTCTGTCCATGGGGGACCTGCAGATAGGCTTATGTCAAAAGACAGTTTTCTCCACGTAGAAGATCCGCATGTCGGACTGAACTTTGTACGGAAGATCTATCTGAATCTGAACCGAATACTAACCACACGCTATTCTGTAGACAATTCGACATGTGATGGAGCATTTAACAGCCGGAATATTTTTATTAAAATTTAAATGAAATCGGATAAAATATAGCGGAAGCTATAATTAAATATGACCGGATTTACACAAAATGTATAAAACCCATCAATATAGGCTCAGTTCGGCACGCGGTGTAAAATTTCGTATCAGTCAAACAATTCTTGAGTTCTGCCAAATTTCATTCCATTCAGAGATGAATTCGACCTCTACCTTGTTGGCAATAATACATGGACAGACAGCTGGACGGACACTCATAAAATGCTTATAAGTATACCCTCAAAAGTAATTATGGGTTTATTCCGTTTCCTTTTGCATTTTACAAACATATATTCAAAGACATAATGCCCTATAACACAGTGTGGTGTAGGGTATAAAAAATTATGATCAAACGACTTAATCGTAACTTATTTCATATGCATATCTTAAGATGACATATCTCAAACCCCTATGGATACAATGCTGGATCCATAAAATTCCTGAAAAATTTTACGTTATCTTTTTCATAATCTGCATATTTTATACATTGCTAAACCTGCTGCACCTTCCTAGGTTGATAACATATGCCCTTAAAGGTTTTTTTCGAACAATTGTTCCACATTTCGTTTCGTAACAACAAACTCAGCGTAGCGACGAGCAGATAATACATTCAAATCTCACATTACTACATTGTCACAATAACTAGAAATATCTATTTCTTGCTCCTTTCCTAAAAAATATGTATATGTATGTACTCATGTGTGCATTTGTCATACCCTTGGCCTCAACAAAGAATCCTAGTTTTTCTCTCACTTTTGTTACTTTGTTTGTCGTTCTATTTTTTACGTTGTAGAAAACTCTTACGCTTGATTTACGTTCATACATTTTCTATGTAAAGATATTATCATTCTTTATGGCGGATATTCTGGCATACTTACAGGAGCAGCCAACAGCGGCATCAGCAACACAGCATCAACAAACAGTGTTTATTGCAAATATTTAAAAGTAGATTTGAATTGAATTACACCGGCAATTGTTGCGACAACGACAACAGCGTCGTGCCATTGAAAATGTGTAAATGAAGTGAACACGATTCACACGTTTCAATTCATTTCACAGACATACATACATATACATTCATTCGCACACACACTCGTCTGACGGCGACAACACATTGCAGTTCAACTAATTTCAGGATATCTGTTCATCGTTTGTTTCAACACATTGCAATGTGCATTAGGAAATTAATTGCCCAGTACTTAATTATATATAATATGTTTTTGTGTGTGAAATGATTTGAATTTTATTTTGAAGAGAAAGTGTAAACATATATCGAGAATGGAAAGCTAGTAATTTTGGCGGTGCCGACTATATGATACCCATCACCACTTTTGGTATATACAAGACATGCTCCTATGATTCTTATTATAAAATGCAATAAAATATATAATTAAATACAGTAAATATATAATTATACCGTACACAACGATGTTGTCAGGGTATTATGGCTTTGTGCAGCCCCAAGAGTTTGTAACGCCGCGAAATATTGGTCCTAGTCCCACCTTTAAGTATACCGATCGTCATATCTCGACTAGCATGGAGGATAGGACCCTTATTGTTTTTGGTAAAGATCAGTTAATATTTAGGGGATGAAATGGACAAAATTTACTTTTGTCAGTTTTTCTGGTCGCTCCAGAGGCCGCAATTGTAGCCCGAACATCGCGAAATTGTACATGGAGAAGGGGTCGGGCCAAGGAACAAGCATGCCTGTTTCGATAAAGATTGGTCAATATTTAGCGGGTCAAATGGACCCTGATTTTTGTGTGAAAAATGACAAATATATGACAAATATATTTAGTCCTGAAGGACATAGACCCGAGAAGTTGATAGCATATCCAAGAGGAGTTGTTGACCTTTAAATTGATGCCAATTATATTGTCGTATGTACTCGGATGTGGGAGTTACTCTTAAATATTTACGGGTGCTTATTCAGACATTATTTAATAACCCATAACCCATTTTCAATTATGATCAGATAATAATTTTGGGATGAATTGGACCGAAAACTTAATTTGTTTATGAGTTTTTGTTTTTTTGCCTTTTTAGGGCGAAGATCATTCATGTAAATGTTTTTTTTTATTAATTTCTCTTTCGAGATGAGCTACATGATCGGAGTTGCAATGAAAAGGAAAGCCAGAGAGATACAACATTCCCACCACTATGCGACGCGTTTCGCCGTTGGTTAAGCGGCTCATCAGGCATATTTGGGCAATGTGGCTTACAAATGTCTTTACTTGATAAGTTGTATTTATGTCGACTATTGTTGCGAAATTGCATCTACGAATTAAATTCAACCGTAGCTCATGTAGCTCATCTCGAAAGAGAAATTAATAAAAAAACATTTACATGAATGATCTTCGCCCTAAAAAGGCAAAAAAACAAAAACTCAAAAAATTCAGCTTGAGCCCGGCTGGGATTTGAACCCTGGTTCCCATGGCATCTGTTGTTGTCCGGCGCCTTAGCCACCTCCTTATCTTCCTAAGGTTGCACAATATGCAGTTGCATACCATTGAAGAAAAATATTGTAGTCTGTATGGAAAAAAGTCCGTCACTACAAGAAAAATCTGCTCTGAAAAGGAATGTTCTGGTGTGATGCCAAATGTCCGAACCTTGACACGGTTGAATTTAATTCGTAGATGCAATTTCGCAACAATAGTCGACATAAATACAACTTATATCAAGTAAAGACATTTGTAAGCCACATTGCCCAAATATGCCTGAAGAGCCGCTTAACCAACGGCGAAACGCGTCGCATAGTGGTGGAAATGTTGTAATTTGTTTATTTTTTTTTTTATTTGGAGTCGATTGAAAGCCGAACAGCACAACTCAACCTAGGGTGAAGAGAATCTGGGCAAGTAATTAGAAGGGGTGAACTCAATATGAGTAATATTTGTTAACCCCTAGTCGGCCAAGAGGGTGCAAATACCGCGAAATATTGCCCAAGCTCAGAATATAGAAGCACAGAAAATTATATTTTCGTGGAAGTTGTGTAGGGTATCATATGGTCGGCCCCGTCCGACTATACTGCTGGTCTATATATATAAAAGTTGAGCAAGAAAAATGTATACTAACGCATCAATTGAGAACGGCTGGACCATTTGACTCAAAATTTCTTCCAGTTGTCGGTAATTACAGTAGGAAGGTTTTTATGAAAGAAAATTTTGAGAAAAATCCGCGAAAATCTTGCAAAAATTATTTTAAAAGAACGGCTGGACCGATTTGACTTAAGGGGACCCCCCCATTCTCGGGGTCAAAATTTTTGTTGATATAATTCGAATCTACACTGATTAAAGAATGTCTCTACAAAATTTCAAGTGAAAATCTCAAGAACTCTTGAAGATATATCCGATTTATTGTGTCAGCATCATGTGACGGCTGAAGGGCTTCTCAAACTTTAAACTCGTTTTTCTCTAAACATTTTTTTGCGAATGGCGGGCACGATAACTCAAAAACTAATAATCCAATCGGTTCCAAATTTTGCAACGTTTCTCTAGGAGTGTATAGCTCTCGTATGAACTAGGATAAAGCCAATCGGTGAAGATCTTCCTTATTTTTTAACTTGGTTTTTGGTAAAAAATCGGCGATTTTTCAAAAATATTTTTTCAAAGGTCTGCCATTTTGTTAATTTTAGAGCGAAGTCAATAATCCTAGTTCATACAAGAGCCAGACATGTACTCTTTCTAACACCGTTGGAATTTTCGAATTCCGATATTCCAGTGAGGAGTTATCATGCCCGCCATCAAAAATAAGGACTTTTCTTTAATTACAAAAAACAATAACAAAACAATAACAAAATTTTTTTGTAAATTATTTTTCTTCTCTTTTAAATCTTCAATTATATATGTGCAAAGTTACAAACCTTAACAAACATTGGTATTGATTTACCAGCCCATTGAAAAACTTGAAAAATTAAAATCGAGAATGGGTGGGGTTCCCTTAAAGTTTCTGTTAGTAGTCTGTAGTTGAAGTGGAAAGGTTTTAATGAAAGAAAATTTTGAGAAAAATTCGCGAAAATAATAATAATAAATTTGATAATAAGAAACCGAAAAGAGAGAGTAAGATTAATCGCTATCATTATTTGCTCGTGTTTTCCATAAAATCAAGATTTATATAGTTTGAGAATATAAGTTATGTTGTGTGAAGAAATGGTATGTATATGTTGTGAAAATTTTCCCAAATAAAACACAGTAAGACATGGTAAAGTAAAGATTAAGCGGTTCCATTATGTGGAGCCAAAAATCTTACCGGCAATTATGAGGGAAGTTTCTTACCCTATGGGGAATACAGAATTAAAGTCTATTAAGTGGATATTTTGTTACTACTTTCCAAGTACTTTAGGATAAGGATGCTTAAAAGCGCACAATAATGGAAAAATTATTTTGAAGTGACAAATAAGATAATGTAATAACGTTGGATCAATAACAAAACATGATCTTTTATCGAAAAAAAACATTTGGTGAAATAATATTATACCAAATTATAAACTGTTATGTGCTTGAGCCTGCATTGGGATGGCAAATGTTTTTTACCCACTTTATATTGATGCACTATTGATAAGGCAAAACAACATTTGTAATACATACATCAACATTTCTAAGCCCAATCTAAAATATTGCGAGTTATATACTGATTTCTGAATAACATTTTATTCTATTTGAGGATCCTTCAATAATGGACAAATTAGAAAATGCAAAATATTGGGATTTATCGAATATGTTTGGTGGAATAAGTTTAACCGATTACTATACTGAAATACCACACATACTCAAATATATTTTCGATAACTTCCTTAATATTTACCAACCCTATATAGATGCAATTTTTATAAGGCAAAACAACGTTTGCCGGGACAGCTAGTAATCTATAAATTTGATCTACGGAAACGAGATAGATGCATGGTTGGTGATCCGAATAAAATGAAATTTGGCAAAATCTGCTTATTTGGCCCAAAGAGGAAATAGGTTCAGATTTAGATATAGCGCCTATATATGAGTTTGTCCGAATACACAATAGTTCATCCAAGTCACAATGTCTTACTGATTAAGACAACATTTTGCACAGCGTACTGAATATTCCAAAATTTGACTGATTGAGGCATATCACATAAAATAAATCTTAGCAGCATCTTGGCTTTTTCCGACTTTTCGACTTCCCTTACTCTTTTTTATACCCTTCCCAACACTGTGGTACAGGGTATTATGTCTTTGTGCATATGTTTGTAACAGGCAAAAATAATCGAGATAGACCCATGGATCCTTTTGAGAATATGCATAGAATCACATTCTGAGTCGATTTATGCATGTCCGTCCGTCCGTCCGTCCATGTTAAATTGTAAACAAAGTACAGGTCGCGTTTATGATTCGAATTGGATGAAATTTGGCACAGCTCATTTGTTTGGCCCAAGGACGAACCCTATTGAAATTGGGAAAAATCGGTTCAAATTTAGATATAGCACCCATATAAATTTTCGTTTGATTTAAGGTAAATGGTGTACCAAAGTCCTTATATATCTTTTGACTTGCACGAAATTTGACATAACGCACTCAATTAAGTCTAGAATGATGTGTGAAAAATTCCGTGAACTTTGGTGCACCAATTACATAAAATCGGACGAAACTATATATGGGAGCTATATATAAATCTGAACCGATTTTCACGAAACATAGCACGTACCACTCTAGACTTAATTCGGTACGCTGTGCCAAATTTCGTGCAAATCGAAAGATATATAGAGACTTTGGTACACAATTTACCTTAAATCGGATAAAGATATATATGGGAGCTGTATCTAAATCTGAACCGATTTCACGAAACTTTTCACACATCATTCTAGACTTAATTCAGTACGCTATGCCAAAATTCGTGCAAGTCAAAAAATTCCAGGCACTTTAGTGGACCATTTACCTAAATCGGGCGAAGCTTTATATGGGAGCTATATCTAAATCTGAACCGATTTTCAGGAAACGTTGCACACATCATTCTAGAAGTAATTTAGTACGCTGTGTCAAATTTGGGGCAAATCGTAGGATATATAGGGGCTTTGGTACACAATTTTCCTTAAATCGGACGAAGATATATATGGGAGCTATATCTAAATCTGAACCGATTTTCACGAACCTTTGTACACATCTTTCTAGGCTTTATACCGTGCGCTGTGCCAAAATTCGTGAAAATTGAATGATTTTCAGGGACTTTGGTGCTCAATTTACATAAAATCGGACGAAAATATATATGAACGCTATATCTAAATCTGAATCGATTTTCTCCAATTTCAATAGGGTTCGTCCTTGGGCCAAATAAGTGACCACTTACCTTTAATCGGTGCCAAAATTCGTGCACGTTGAATGATTTTCAGGGACTTTGGTGCACCATTTACCTAAAATCGGGCGAAACTATATATGGGAGCTATATCTAAATCTGAACCGATTTCCACGAAACTTAGCACACATCTTTCTAGACTTAATTCGTGCAAATTGAATGACAAAATTCGTGCAAATCTAATGATATTCAGGGACTTTGACGGAACATTTACCTAAAATCACCATTTACTTAAAATCGGACAAAACTATATATGGGAGCCATATCTAAATCTGAACTTAACACACATCATTCCACACTTAATTCAGTACGCTACACCAAAATTCGTGCAAACTATATATGAGGGCTATCTCTAAATCTGAACCGATTTTCTCGAAGTTTAGCACACATCATGGTCGATTTAATTTTGTAAGCTATGCTAAAATTCGTGCAAATCTAATGATTTTCAATGATTTTGGTGCACAATTTACCTAAAATAGGGCGAAACTATATATGGGAGCTATATCTCAATCTGAACCGATTTTAACGAAATTTAGCACACATCATTGTCAATTTAATTTAGTAATTTATGCTAAAATTCGTGCAATTCTACTGGTTTTCAGGGACTTTGGTGCACCATTTACTTAAAATCGGACGAAAATATATATGGGAGCTATATATAAATATGAACCGTATTTCTTCAATTTCAATAGGGTTCGTCCTTGGCGAAACCAATAGGCCGTGCCAAATTTCATCCAATTTGAATCATAAATGCGACCTGTACTTTGCTCGCAAAAATACATGGACGGACAAATGGACATGCATAAATCGACTCAGAATGTGATTCTTTGCATATTCTCAAAAGGAACCATGGGTCTATATTGATTCCTTTTGCCTGTTACAAACATATGCACAAAGACATAATACCCTGTACCACAGTGTGGTGAAGGGTACAAATATCTTTAAACCAGTAAGAAAAGTAGAAATGTCGGACGGGGCCGACTATATGACACCGTTCACCACTTTGGGTATATTCAATAGATGAATCCTAAGAGACGTCGCGATTTTGAATGAAATTTTTAATTTTGTCAGATATAGAGTTATGTGAATAAATTTAACTCAAACATCAATGTGGCACACGTTGATTATTTGAATAAATATCTGATAAACATGAGGAGTTTGATACACCATTTACTTAAAATCGGACGAAAACATATATAAAGCTATATCGAAATCAAACCGATTTCATCGAAACTTGTCACAGGTTATTTTATACTAATTTCAGTATGTTTGTGCCACATTTTGAGATCTTGGTGCATTATTTAGTTAAAATCGGGAAAAAATATATATAATATCCAAATTTGAACCGATTTCAACAAAACTTTCCAAACTTTAGGGACTCTGATACACCATTTACATTAAATCAGACGAAAATATATATGGGAGCTATATCTAAATTTTCACCGATTTTCAGGAAACTTAACATACTTCATTCTAGAACTAATTCAGTACGATACGCCAAATTTCGTGCAAATCGAAAGATATATGTGGATTTTGGTGTACCATTTGCATTAAATCGAACGAAAATATATATGGGAGCTATATCTAAATCTTAAACCGATTTTTCCCAATTTCAATTTAACATGACAATTTAACGTGGACAGACGGACGGACGGACATGCATAAATCGACTTAGAAAGTGATTCTATGCATATTCTCAAAAGGAACCATAGGTCTGTCTCGATTATTTTTGCCTGTTACAAACATATGCACAAAGACATATGCATAATGCCATCAGTTATTTTATTATATATAGGCGCTATGCCCTAGCTTAGCTTGTCTTTAATGAAGAATCGATGTACTGCTATCAGTTCATCTGTAACATGGACTCCCTCTTCTGCCAATAGTTATTCTATGAATCCAATTCATATTTTTCATATTTCGACAAACATACTTGCCAAAATTGTTTGTCAATTCACAATATCCGACCGCTTAAAGCCTTGTTCCTACAAGTTGGCACTTTGTCATGCCAGCCCGCAACATTCTGCAATATGGATTTTTAAAACTTTTACGATATTAAATTTTGATAGCAAAAAAGGAACATCCCAGCTTTGCAACATTGTATTGCAAGATTGACAAAACGAAACACAAAATATTGATTAAACAAAGGAAACATAAAAGAATTTTCCTCACCAGATTAAGCGATTACCTTTGCCACAACATAAATGGCTCCCTCGCTCCACTACTCTAGTTGACGTTTTTGCTTCTCTTTCAAATCGCATGCTAGCCATTACAATTTCCGTTTCGTTTTTCGTCCAATTGAATTACATTTGTTTTCTCTGACTCAAAGGTGCACAACACGAATCCAATCATTGCGCGTGCGAGTCAATGTCGTATTTACGACTGCAAGTATAATTTCGCTTATCACAGCGATTTCGATTCAACATCATTGGGAATATTTTCACAAAAAAAATCGTGCAAATTGCTTTGAACTCGTACACACATATGTGCGAGTGGGTGTGTGCAAAGTATGTCCAGAACCTAAGTGGAAAATAGAAAAAATAACGAAAATATCGAAGAGCACGCCTGAGCGATAAAAACTATTAAAGAACGACAATCGTATACGACATTTGATATTTGATGATTTGCAAAATGTCACAAATGTGTCAGCAGTGTGAGATGGAGAAACGGATGTGCCTTTACGATGCTGTTCCACTTTGGCAAATCTAAGCAAAGGCCACCAACGCATTACAAAATCACCAGATATTGTAAGAATATTGTAAGATATTGTTAGAAAACGCAAACATTCTCCTATCAAATACCAAAAGCTAATTTTATAAAGGTTAAGAGATTTTCTTATAAGGCATCAGCATTGATCGTCCTACGGATGACCAATTGGTCTTCCCATTGGTCATACATATAATAGAGGATAACAGTGTGTCTTTTCATAAAAGATTAGTAGGTCTTCTTATAGAAGACCAGAATGTATTCTCATAGCAAAACAGATCGGTAAGCTTTCTCATAAAAGGTCTTCTCATAGAAAACCAATAGGTTTTTTCAATGGAAACCAGAAGGTGAACTGATAGAAGACCAGAAGGTCTCCTTATAGAAGACCAAGAGGTCTTGTTAGAGAAGATGTGAAGGTCTTCTTTGAGAAGACTTTCTGGTTTTCTATGAGAAGATCTACTAATCTTTTATGATTCGTGGTATCTGGTATTCTATAATTTCTACAAGTTGCACATGGAATATCATATTCCATGTGCAATGGGACCTATGTGTGATTTCCTTCGTCTCTTTTGGAACTGAAAACCAGAAAGAAAAGTAGTAAAGTCGGACGAGGCCGACTATATGATACCCTTCACCACTATGGGTATATTAAACAAATGCATCCTAACAGAAAGGCCATTAACATGAATTGGATGAAATCTGAACCGATTTTCACGAAATTTAGCACACATCATTCTGGACCTAATTCAGTACGCTATGCCAAATTTCGTGCAAATCGAAAAATATAAAGGTACTTTGGTGCCCCTTTTACCTTAAATCGGATGAAAATATATATGGGAGCTATATCTAAATCTGAACCGATTTTCGCGAAACTTAGCACACATCATTCTGGACCTAGTTCAGTATGCTATGCCAAATTTCGTGCAAATCGAAAGATATATAGGTACTTTGGTGCCTATATAGGACGAAAATATATATGGGAGCTATATCTAAATCTGAACCGATTTACACCAATTAGGGTTCTTCCTTGGGCCAAATAAGTGACTTGTGCCAAATTTCATTCAAATCGGATCATAAATGCGACCTGTACTTTGTTTACAATTTAACATCTACTGACGGACAGACGGACGGACGGACATGCATAAATCGACCTAGAAAGTGATTCTATGCATATTCTCAAAAGGAACCATGTGTCTATCTCGTTTCCTTTTGCCTGTTACATACATATACACAAAAACATAATACCCTGTACCACAGTGTGGAGAAGGGTATAAATACACAAAGGTTAGTGGAAAGAAAAACCTCTCCGACGACTTCAGGCAAATAATTGTGGATCATCACTCAGAATAGCTCAGGTGGAACAGTTTACATAAGACAAGTTTAGCTGAAGATACGAGTGATCAGTTATTTCGAAGTGCTTCTTCCGTGAACAAATTTCGTGGCATTTAGATCGTTTTCGAAGACCCAAGCAGTCGATTTCTGTGTTGCTTTGGGTTCATACGTTCATATTAAAGATTTTCCAACTGGCATGATCTTATAAACGTTTTTTGAAGCACCTCGAGTGTAGGTTTTTGAAATTTCTTTCCATCAATCGTTATGAGACTTTGTTTGTTTGATTGTTGAATTATACGAAATCCAACGACGACATTCATGAATGATCGTATGAATGCTGGGAGAAGAAGAACCCAAGGAAGCATCTGTCTCAAATAATGATCTTGTAATCGGTGGCTATATTCTGTGGAACAACGCGTTTAACGACCTGGATTCATGGAGGTTGAATACTTAGTTGCAGAATATTTCAACATGGCCCGCCCAGTTAACATATTGTAATAGGCAATTTAGTGAGTCCATATATTGACATATCCTCTATATACAGGTGTTGAGGATCTGGAAGGAGCATTTTGCAAGGCTTCTGGTACCAAATAACAACGGTGAAGAAGATGTCCCAGAGCCAATAAGAACGGACGGTATAGATTGTATACCACCTAGCCAAGATGAGGTCAGAATAACAATTAATCGGCTGAATAATAATAAAGCAACCAAACTATTCAAGGCAAGTCTCCTTCCCATCGCATATAAAATACTATCCAGCCTGCTGTGTGAACGAATGAAGCCAAGGGTCAAGACGTTGTTAGACCATACCAATGCGGCTTCCGACTTGGAAAATGCACAATATACTAGACATTCCACCAATACGTCGACTACAAAATTATATTCGACAGCCCAATTGCTCAGAAGGGTTTAAAGCCATGTCTGCGTTTGGCCTATCTGAAAACTTAATACGACTTTGCAGGATAACTTTAACTAGCACAAGGTCACCAGTTTAAGTCGGGAAGGACCTTTTAGATTCCTTCAATACCAAACGAGGATTCTGCCAAGGTGACAGTTTGTCATGTAACGTGTTTATTATCCCGCTGGAGAAGGCCATGCGAGATGCAAATGTGAACAGAAATGCAAAACTTAAATTAAATCGGTCGAAAATATATATTGGATATACAAAAATCTGATGCAAAACTTACACATTAAATTCAGTACTCTATGCCACATTTCGAAAATATATATTGGATATACATATCTAAATCTGAATCGATTTCCACGAAACTTAGCACACATCATTCTGGACCTAATTCAGTACTCTATGCCACATTTCGTGCGAATCAAAAGATATAGAAGGACTTTGGAGCCCCATTTTCCTTGCATCGGACGGAAATACACATGGGAGCTATATTTAAATCTGAACCGACTTTTCCCAATTTCAACAGAGTTCGTCCTTGGGCCAAATAAATAACCTGTGCCAATTTTCATCCAATTCGAATCATAAATGCGGCCTGTACTTTGTTTACAATTTAACATCTACAGACGGACGGACGGACATGCATAAATCGACTCAGAAGGTGATTCTATGCATATTCTCAAAAGGAACCATGTGTCTATCTCGTTTCCTTTTGCCTGTTACAAACATATGCACAAAGACATAATACCCTGTACCACAGTGTGGTGAAGGGTATAAAAAGGGCAGCATCGCCAGACCAAGCTCACACTCCACAAGACGCTGATACTATCCATACTGTTGTCTGGATCTGGAGCATGGGTACTTGCGCAAGCAGGTGAGGCAGCTCTTGGAGTATTTGAGAGAAAAATTCTCCGGAAGATCTATGGGCCAATCCGCGTCGACGGTGAATATCGCCGTCGTATGAACCATGAACTGTACCATCTATTCTCTGACATCGACATAGTTAGACGTATCCATCTGTAGCTCTTGGACTGTTTGAGAGAAAAGTTCCCCTGAAGATCTATGGACCGATCTGCGTCCACGGTGGTTATCGCCGTCTATTGAACCATGAGCTGTACTATTTATTCTCGGACATTGACATAGTCAGACGTATCGAGCTCAAAAAGCAAACCAGCTTATGGTTCACGTTGAAGGCGAAGGTTTTTGCCAAAGTCGCAAATCACGCAAACTATCATCTAGATAGACAATACGCAGTGCAGTCCCCTATGTTTACATACGCCCCAATCGCTTTAAGGTTTTTTTAAAGAAAGGTTGAGGTTATATGAAGTTCTGCGTTGACAAACCCCCTTTTTTACTTGCTTAAGGATGGACACACGTGAAACGTTTGTTGTTCCAGCAGTGATGCGTATGTTAACCTAAGCTAGTGTATGCTGATCATCTCCCTATATTTTATAGAATTCGCCCGCATTTTAACTTATTTTAAATGACTATAGAATTCATTACTAAATCACACACATTACTAAATCATGTTTATGCTAAAATGTTTCCAATTGCATACGGTCCATTACTATTTTTCAATTTAAACAACATGATTTTACAACACACGTGTCAACAATTTACCTTTCATCCTCTCTAAATCAGCTAAACTATAAGAGAGAAACTTCAACTTGAACACGTACAAGTGCGTTGAGTTGCGTTACAGTTTTTATTTCGTAAACGCCCTCACTTCGCAACTATGCAACACCCTCTTGTCAAACACTTTCACTTTCTGGTTATTTGTTGGCTGACAACATGCCAGCCAGCCCGTCATCCAACCAGCTAGCAACAACTCTTGAACACTACCTCTCGACAATTTCACACCGTGTGTTTGCTGTTTCTCGGCAACCTCGTCAACGCTGATGTGATTTTCGTAGTGAACAATTGAATTATTTTCGTGATTAGAGCAGAAAACTATGCATTCCGCTCTAGAATGAGGCGTATCAATTTTGTGTTTTGTCGGTTTGGTTTTCAGCTTAACATGGCGAAATGAAGAAATTCCTTTTTCTGGAATACATATCGAAGCGGACCGAACAGAGACAAACGGAAAACGATTCGCAATAAAATTCAACATTCAACAAAAATAACAATAACAAAGCAAGCATACAATCCACATCGAACTGATGCGTACCACTATTGTTTCTATTTTACATTTGATCTGAGCTATTTCAGTGTGAAAATAACCGCAGGGATTAAGTGTAGTCCGGGGAATGTGAAAATTTATTTTTGCTGAAGCTGTATTCGAAGTCCAAAATAATGTGTTTCATATGACATGATATGCACGATCATCAATTAATAAACTTTAATTTCATTTATGTCTGATTATGCAGATATTTAGACCATACAAAGAATCGAGTTCGTGGTTTGGGAGAAAAAATTTTCATTATAAAAATTAGGATACATATGTAGAATATATCGAAAATTGCTGAAGGTTATTATATAGTCGGCCCAGTACGACTTTACTACTTTCTTATTGGGTTTTGAGATTACATTTCTTCAGTCATATCGAATGAACATTTGAATTTTGTTGACTTCCAAATAATTTACAAAAACATTGCTCATGAGGTACCTCAAAGACACTAAGTCGAAATTTTTATTGACCATGCCACGATTACACGATCCTTGCTCAGTGTTTCAATGCACACTAATACGTTTCATAAAAAAGTTGGACGGGAGCGACTATTTCATATCCTTCATCATTTTGGGTATATACAAGACATGAAAAATATGTACAATATACTGTATATAGAAAATACATAACATCGGTGGAGGACCATTGAAATGGAATCAGGCGAAATTAAATATAAGATCTACATTGATATATATATATATATGTATATATAATGAACCAATGACCCCAAAATATTGCCGAAAAGCACACAATTTTCAAAAACATACTACATTTAGTATAGCCTAATGTGTGGGAAGTATCGTTGAAATCGGTTCAGATTTGGACATAGCTCCCATATATATTTTCGTCCGATTTTAAGTAAATTACACATCAAGGACTCAACAATATGGGCGATATGCACACAACGTACTTAATTTAGTTTAACTTTAATCATTGAATTCAATTTCGATTTGGATATAGCTTCTATATGTACTTTCGCCCGATTTCAAATAAATGGGATTTGAAATTCCTAATGTTTAAAAATTGAGCCGAAAATTTTCAAAAACTACAAAATTGAGCATAGAATGTCGTAATTGCGTTACTGTTCCTTTTTTAAGAGAGATTTGGTACTCAATGTACCAAATGTCTGCGACTTGTACTTGTACGCTCAAGAACCCCAAAATACCAAAAATTGGGGGTACCTTTTATGGGGTCAATGCTTAAGCATGAACCGATATATCCCATCTTCGAACGTGACCTGCCTGCACACAAAAATCTAAATCGATATAGAATTTTTCGCTGATCAAGAATATGAATACTTAGGGTTGGAAATGGTTATTTCGATGTGTTACAAATGGAAAAACAAGCTCAATATATGTTATGGTGGAGGTTATAAAGAAAGGTATGCGGCACGCCCATATTTAGCCAAACAAACAGTCAATTTGATAGGATAATGCGGCTAAAACCTTCAATACATTTTCAAAATTTCTTAGAAAAAAGTACATACTATAAATAAAATTGTGATATTGGAGTTACACATTTTTGACACAAAGTTCGTGACCTCTATAAGAAAAATAAATCAAGATAGATAAATCAAGTAAAGACCACCCGTCATTATACAGGCTAAAAAATTATTCCAAACATTTGTAATTTTATGCGAGGGAGGGGATCTGTATAGGTTTTGTATAGAGTATTTTTATATATTTTTATTTATTGTCGTAAAATCGCAAAATACATGGGGGCTTTGGTGCACCATTTACATGAAATCGGACGAAAATATATATGGGAGCTACATCGAAATCTGAACCGATTTTCAGGAAATTTAACACACATCATAACTGACCTAATTCAGTACACTATGCCAAATTTCGTGCAAATCGAAAGATATATAGGGACTTTGGTACACCATTTACATAACATCGGACGAATATATGTATATATATATATATATATTTCGTGCCAATCGAATGATATATAGGGACTTTGGTGCACCATTTACCTGAAATAGGACGATATTATATATGGGAGCTATATCTAAATCAGGACCGATTTTCTAGAAACTTGGCACACATAAATCTGGACCCTGTGCAAAATTTCGTGCAAATCGGACGACATAGAGGGACTTTGGTGCATCATTTACCTTAAATCGGACGAAGCTATATATGGGAGCTATATCCAAGTCTGAACCGATTTTCTCGAAACTTGGCACACATAACTCTGGACCTAATTCAGTACCTTGTGCAAAATTTCGTGCAAATCGAATGTTATAGAGGGACTTTGGTGCCCCATTTACATTAAATCGGACGAAAATATATAGATGGGAGCTATATCTAAATCTGAACGGATTTTCCCCATTTCAATGGGGTTCGTCCTTGGGCCAAATAAGCGACGTGTGCCAAATTTCATCCAAATAGGATCATAAATGCGACCTGTACTTTGTTTACAATTTAACACATACAGACGGACGGACGGACATGCGTAAATTGACTCAAAAAGTGATTCTATGCATATTTTCAAAAGGAACCATGTGTCTATCTCGTTTCCTTTTGCCTGTTACACACATTTTCACAAAGACATAATACCCTGTACCACAGTGTGGTGACGGGTATAAAAATTAAACTTCCATCCGACCGACAACATAAACAATCTACACATTAACATTGATCAAGTATTTTCTTTGACAATATATTTATCAGCCATACTTCCATCTTATAGTTTCCATCTTAACTTCCACGGTATATCTCATATATTTCGATATTTCAAACCATTCATTTGGAATATATTGGCTTGGGTTTTAACAACAACAACTACAACATCAACTCAAATATACATTCACATTTCTTGTTCTCTTGTATAAAGTATTTTATTGTATTCGCACTTCTATTGAAGTGAATATTGTGTATTGTCGTCTGACATGTAAAACTTGTATGTCATTGTGTAAGAGTGTGTGTGTGTGTGCTTGGAACATGGTAGTAGTGTATATACCACATCTGTAGATTCAGCAAATAAAAAGTTTCAATTTAACAAATCCTTTAATGTCAACTGTTTAGCAATACTTATTTGGGAAAACAATAAATGGAATCGAACGAACAAGCAAACAACAATAACAACGATCGTAATACTATCAGCTACAACAAAAACATGTAACACTTTAACAATAAAGCTCATTTCGTGTTCATCGTATTTTTCTTTCAAACGCCAAAGACGAAGAAAACTTTGCAATAAGACATTATTGGCTTACACCAAAAGAAGCGGTTACATCCTCTTTTTTGTTGAGTGGCAAAGGAGCGGGAGGAGCTGTGGGCGATTTCTTTTGTTTGATAATCTCAGCAATTATTGGGATCTTTAACACATTGAATTTGTAGAGCCGAAGATTAATTGGTGCTTATCTTATCTATGAAAAGAACAGAGAGAAAGTTTTCGTTGACACAAAAAGAAAACAAAACATGAAGTGGGGGTGGGAGATGGCGTTACCCCCTCCCCACATATGTATGTGTGTGATCCATGTAGATGAAAAATTCCTCTCAAAGGCAAATAAATTTTCAATTACTTTGTAAAGTCTCATCTGAATGAAACATTGGTAATATAAAAATTGAAACTTTTGTTCCAAATGTGTAATTTGGAAAAATGTTTGGATTTCAATGATTTTCTTCGTTTCATGTTCATGTTTTGTGCTATTATTAAGGAGAATGTATGAAGTTTTTTATGTGTGTGTGAGTATTTTGACTATTATATTTTCAAATAATGTGTTTAAAAAATGTTTAGCGTATTTTATAGCTGAATTCTATTAAGCGTTTCGTTTTAAGTTTCTCTCTCTTTGACAATGATATTATTGTTATCTAAGAATCTTTCAAAGCAGTGGTGGTATCCCTTACATTTTTTGGTAACATAAAAAAGGGAAAAATAACATTATCTTCAAAAAGAAAAAAATGAAAAGAAGGGCAAGAAGTGTTGAAGCTGAACAAAATTTAACGGAAAATTTAGCAACTATTTTTCAAAGGGTTGTTTTTTTCGTTTTGTCGGTTCCTTACGGATGGTACATAGAGTATACTGGTATTGTTAATATGTTTGTAACTTATCGAAAGTTAAGCCATATCTCAAAACTTATATATTGATCGACTGTTAGAATTCATGTCGATTTATACAGATGTAAATCTTTTCCGCTGTAATTTTGAATCAATTATATTGACCACATATAAAGATGGACTATTTGAAGGATCCGTGTCTTAAGAATGGATATGAATGAAGGTACGATGTCATACGATGTCTGATCCAAGAATTACTGTTATTTTTATACCCTTCACCACACTGTGGTACAGGGTATTATGTCTTTGCGCATATGTTTGTAACAGGGAAAAGGAAACGAGATAGACACATGGTTCCTTTGTAAACAAATTGTAAACAAAATTCAGGTAGCATTTATTATCCGAATTGGATGAAATTTGGCATAGGTCACTAATTTGGCCCAAGGACGAAGCCTATTGAAATCAGTTCAGATTTAGATATAGCTCCAATATATATTTTCGTCCAATTTTATGTAAATTCCCTATACATCTTTCGATTTGCATGAAATTTGGCACAGCATAATGAATAAGGTCTAGAATGATGTGTGTTAAGTTTCCTGAAAATTGGTCCAGATTTAGATATAGCTCCCATATATATTTTCGTCCGATGTAAAGTAAATGGTGTACCAAAGTTGCTCGAAATTTGGCATAGCGTAATGAATAAAGTCTAGAATGATGTGTGTTAACTTTCGTGCAAATCGGTCCAGATTTAGATACATCTCCCATATATACTTTCGTCCGACTTTATGTAAATGAAAGTCCCCATATATATTTCGATTTGCACGAAATTTGGCATAGCGTACTGAACTAAGAATAGAATGATGTGTGTTAAGTTTCCTGAAAATCGGTCCAGATTTAGATATAGCTCCCATATATATTTTCGTCCGATAGATGAATGGTTCACCAAAGCCGATTGACACAAATTTTGGCACAACGTACAGATGTTGATATAACATAGGTTGAAGCAACCCTGTCTATGACCAAATAAAAAATTTAGTATAGGTTGCAGAATGACATGTTTATGGATCAATGTTTATGTTAAAAATTCGACGTCTGTTAGGATTCACCTGTTGAATATACCCACAGTGATGAAGGGTATCATATAGTCGACATCGTCCGACTTTACTACTTTCCTTACTGGTTTTAATTTCGTTTACATATTTTCGATTTACGGATTTTTGTCATTCCGATTGCCACACCTCAAAATATTCGACGAGACCCCATAAATTAATTGAGCAATTTGATAGGGTATTACAACTATGTGCAGCCCCAAGAGTTTGTAAGGCCGCGAAATATTGGTTCGTCCGTCTGTCTATTATAATTTGTAAACACGATACAGGCCACAGTTATGGACCAATCTTCGCGAAATTTTGAATGTAGGATGAGTTCTGCCCAATGAAGACCTCTTTTTTTGGTAAAGATCGGATAGTGTTTAGGGGAAGAAATGGAGCAAAAACTTTATTTTTGTCTGATTTTCTGATCGCTCCAGAGGCTGCAAAGAATGAGCATGCATGTTTTGATAAAATCGGTCAATATTTTGCGTGTCAAATGGACCTTGACTTTTGTGTGAAAAACGACAAAATTTTTATTCTACGGCATATTGATAGTAAATCCAAGATGAGTGGTTCGCCTATAAATTGATACCAATTATATTGTCGTATGTACTCGGATGCGTATTCATAAACGCATCCGTATTCATAAACAAACAAGAGTTTGTAACGTCGCGAAATAGTGGTCTTAGACCCATTAAGTATACCGATCGTCTTATCTCGACTAGCTGAGTCGATCTAGACATGTGTGTCAGTCCGTCCGTCTGTCCATTATAATTTGTAAACACGATACAGACCACAATTATGGACCAATCTTCATGAAATTTTGCATGTAGGAAGGGTTTTGGCCAGAGAAGACCCCTATTGTTTTTGGTAAAGATCGGTTAATATTTAGGGGATGATATGGACCAAATATTTAATTTTTTTCGGTTTTTGTGGTCGCTCTAGAGCCAAATATGACCCGCAAATATGACCCGAACATCGCGAAATTTTACATGGAGAAGAGGATTGGGACAGAGAATATGAACGCCTGCTTTGATAAAGATCGGTCATTATTTAGCGGGTCAAATGGACCCTGACTTTTGTATGAAAAATGACAAACTTTGTATTCTATGGCGTTTACTCGTGAAGCATATAGATCCGCGAAGTTGATAGTGTATCCAAGAGGAATGGTTGACCTTCAAAATGTCGTATATACTCGGATATTTACAGGTGCTTACGTATTCATATATTATTTAGTAACCCAATACCATACTAGAGGGCGAAATATAGCGCTGATCGCTTTGAAATCCAGGTATGGTCAAGGATAACGCCTTTAATTTTCGTTGATGATTAGATAATAATTTTGGGAAGAGGAGGACCCAGAACTTAATTTTTTGTGTTTTTTTTCGAGTCGGTCTATAGGACACAATTGAAAGCTGAACATTACAACATAACCCACGCATTTGCCAAGCAAGAGGATTGTAACATGGCATACCATTTTTACAGTCTGGCATACATATATGCAGCAAATTATCAATACATGTCTACGTTTAGCAGCATTTTCAACCGAAAATGCATTAATTTGGAATTTTGAGGTCTTGAATGCAGATATGCACCTGCGCATAAAACGTCCAACCGAATCTAATATTCAAGCAAAAAGGCGGTATTTGGAATATCAGATTCATTGTAAAGATTCTACTTCTCCCAGAAATTTGCAAATACATACATCTTTATTATATCATTCACCACACTGTGATACAGGGTATTATGTCTTTGTGCATATGTTTGCAACAGACAAAAGGAACCGAGATAGACCCATGGTTCCTTTTGAGAATATGCATAGAATCACTTTCTGAGTCGATTTGTGCATGTTAAATTGTAAACAAAGTACAAGTCGCATTTATAATACGATTTGGATGAAATTTGGCACAGTTTATTTATTTTGCCCTTATATATTTTCCTCCGATTTAATAGAAATGGTGCACCAAAGTCCCTATATATCTATCGATTTGCACGAAATTTGGCACAGCTTACTGAATTAAGCCTGGAATGAAGTGTACTAAGTTTCGTGAAAATCGGTTCAGATTTAAATATAGCTCCCATATATATTTTCGTCCGATATAATAGAAATGGCGCACCAAAGTTCCTATATATCTTTCGGTTTGCACGAAATTTGGCATAGTACACCGAATTAGGTATAAATTGGTGTTAAGGTTCGTGAAAATCGCTTCTAGTTTAGATATAGCTCCCACATATATTTTCGTCCGATTTTCTGTTAATGATGCACCTAAACCCCTATATATATATATTGATTTGGCATAGCGTACTGAACTGAGTTTAAAATCATATGTGTTTAATTTCGTAAAAATCGGTTTAGATTTAGATATAGCTCCCATGTACATTTTCCTACGATTATATGTAAGCTGTGGACTAAAGACCCAAAGTTTGTGCAATGGACACACAATGTTGTACAACGTTCTGAAGTTAATATAAAGTAATCTCTGGCCAGTTTCTTAGAAATTGGTTCAGATTTAGATTTAGGTCCTATATATTTTTGGTTGGATTTTTGGTAAAACTTGCACCGATTGACACGAAATTTTGCACAACGTATCGAATTGAGACAGATTCAGACACATCTTTCATATATATTTCAAACGGGTGTCTGATTGAGATTAAATTTTGAAGAGTGCGGCCTACCGAATAGCGTGTATCAAGTTTGCTCTAAATCGATTTACACAAATTTGTCCCATTTACGCATGTCAATGTTCTTTCGAAAAGTCTACGTCTATCGGTGGTGAAGGGTACCATATTGTCGGCCACATCTGACTTTACTCCTTTCCTGACTTCTTTTACGAAAACAAATATCCACATAAAAAACCAAAAACTTTAGCAATTTAAGTAAACATTTTTTTCTAGTACGATTATCATACGCGCACACCTCATTAGAGGAAATACTCATTT
Source organism: Musca vetustissima (assembly GCF_032173495.1). Classification (NCBI taxonomy): domain Eukaryota; kingdom Metazoa; phylum Arthropoda; class Insecta; order Diptera; family Muscidae; genus Musca; species Musca vetustissima. The sequence goes on along the minus strand of NW_026883194.1, from coordinate 11,463 downwards.
GTTATAAATTTACTTGAATTTCGGTGGCAATTCTGCAGCGGAGGTTGCAACAGCAATTCTATCCCTAAAACACGCCCTCTAAGCTACGTTGTGTAAAACAAATTTATAGCAATTCACTCTTTATCTCACTTAAGCAAAGACCGAAGAGAAAGAAGAAAACACCATAAAATAAAAAAACCAGTGAGCAGTATAGTCGGAGCAGTATAGTCAGACGGGGCCGACCATATGATACCCTACACAAATTCTATGAAAATCTAATTTTGCGTTAACAGTTCAACAAATATTACTAATATTCAGTAGACGAGGGCTGTACTTGTCCAGATTCTCCGTAGGTTATGTTGTGAGGTTGGACTTTCAATTGCGGCTTATAGATCGACTTAAAAAAAACACAAAAAGTTAAGTTTTCGGTCCACTTCATCCCAAAATTATTATCTGATCATCACCGAAAATTAAAAAAAAAGCCATCAGCCCTATATTTCCGCCGTCTAGTGTGGTAATGGGTTACTAAATAATGTCTGAATACGTAAGCACCTGTAAATATTTAAGTGTAACTCCCACATCTGAGGACATACGACCATATAATTTGTACCAATTTAAAGGTCAACCACTCCTCTTGAACATACTATCAACTTCTCTGGTCTAGGTCTTTCAGGGGCAAATATATACGCCATAGAATACTAATTTTGTTATTTTTCACACAAAAGTCAGGGTCCATTTGACACGCTAAATATTGACCGATCTTTATCAAAACAGGCATGCTTATTCTTTGGCCCAATCCCTTTCTCCATATAAAAATTCGCGGTGTTTGGGCTATAATTTCAGGCTCTGTAGCGACCAGAAAAGTTATGGTCAAGAACAACGCCTACAATTTTCGGTGATGATCAGATTAAAATTTTGGGATGAAATGGACCGAAAACATAATTTTTTGTGTGTTTTCGAGTAGAGTATGATCCGAAAATCACAACACAACCCACCGTGAAGGTAATCTGGACAAGTAATTAGAAGGACTGTACTGAATATTCGAAAAAAGTAAGGAAGAGGTGTTGTTAACCTCTAATCAGACAAGAGGGGGCAAATATCACGAAATATTACTCAGACTCGGAATAAACATCCTCTGACAGTTAGAGTTCGTGGTAGTTGTGTAGGGTATCGCATGGTCGGCCCCGTCCGACTATACTGCTCCGCTCACTGGTTTCGATTTGTTATATCGAGAGTTTCTGGGAGTTTTCCTGACTTTATTCCACTATTTCCCCATTACCTTTTGTTAATGACATTTGCATTTTTCCAGCATCGAACAAAAGACATTAGTGACAAAATGTATTCACAATGGTTTGTAATTAACATTACTAAGCAGAATTGTTTGCCAGGCAGAGAAAGGAAATTTCTTCTTGCTCATAAATGAATAATGAGGTGTTGATAGGACAGAAAGTTCAATAGTTGACGATTTGTTCGTTCAACAAAACGAACTGTGGTTATTATTAAAAACTATAGATGTGATCCCTGGCCAAAACCAAAATGAAACTAAAAGTTTGTTTTTTTATAACCTTCACCACACTGTAGTACATGGTATTATGTATTTGTGCATATATTTGTAACATGCAAAAGAAAACGAGATTGACACATGGTTCCTTAGAATCACTTTTTATATTGATTTATGCTTGTCCGTCCGTACAGGTCGCATTTTTGAATCGAATTGGATGAAATTTACCACAGGTCAGATATTTGGTCCAAGGTTCAGATTTAGATTTAGTTCCCATATATATTTTCGTCCAATTTTAGGTAAATAGTGCACCAAAGTCTCTATATATGTTTAGATTTTCACAAAATTTGAGAAGGCGTACTAAATTAAGCCTAAAACGATGTGTGGGATTCAGATTTAGATATAGCTCCCATATTTCCTGTATTTTCATATGTCCCCAATTTTTAGAAAATCCACTTAACAATACATATGCAGAGTTATTCGATTTAAAACATTTAAACTTTTTTTAGATGGAACAATGGAAGTCACAATCTACCAATACAAACACGAAACAACGAAAAGGAATCCATTAAATAAACAGTGAACAAAAATACAATAACAACAACTGGATTTAATTTAACGAATCCAACAAGCCAACATACCAAACGAAAGAAAAACCAGTGAGCGGAGCAGTATAGTCGGACGGGGCCGACCATGCGATACCCTACACAACTACCACGAACTCTAACTTTCTGAGGATGTTTATTCCGAGTCTGAGTAATATTTCGTGATATTTCCTTACTATTTTCGAATATTCAGTACAGTCCTTCTAATTACTTGTCCAGATTACCTTCACGGTGGGTTGTGTTGTGATTTTTGGATTATACTCTACTCGAAAACACACAAAAAATTATGTTTTCGGTCCATTTCATCCCAAAATTTTAATCTGATCATCACCGAAAATTGTAGGCGTTGTTCTTGACCATAACTGGAACTTCATGAAAAATTTCAAAGCCATCAGCTCGATATTTCTCCCTCTAATGTGGTAATGGGTTACTAAATAATATCTGAATACGTTAGCACCTGTAAATATTTGACTGTAACTCCCACATCTGAGTAGATACATCACTATATTTTGTATCAATTTAAAGGCCAACCACTCCTCTTGGATATGCTATTAACTCCTGGGGTCTACATCCTCCAGGAGTAAATATATATGCCATAGAATACAAATTTTGTAATTTTTCACACAAAAGTCAGGGTCCATTTGACCCGCTAAATATTGACCGATCTTTATCAAAACATGCATGCTTATTCTCTGGCCCGATCCCCTTCTCCATGCAAAAATTGGCCATAATTGCGGCCTCTGGAGCGACCAGAAAAACCGACAAAAATTTAGTATTTGGTCCATTTCATCCCCTAAATATTAACCGATCTTTTCCAAAAACAATAGGGGTCTTCGTTGGCCAGAACCCATCCTACATGCAAAATTTCGTGAAGATTGGTCCATAACTGTGGCCTGTATCGTGTTTACAAATTATAATGGACAGACGGACGGACGGACGGACACACATGTCTAGATCGACTCAGTTAGTCGAGATATGACGATCGGTATACTTAAAGGTGGGTCTAGGACCAATATTTCGCGGCGTTACAAACATTTGGGGCTGCACAAAGCTATAATACCCTGACAACATAGTTGTGTAGGGTATAACTACCGATTTCCACTTAAATCCGCATTGAAAATAAAATTATGGGTAGTTTTAAATACTCACAATACGTAAAGCAGGGACAAGATAGAGGGTACCATCGAGTGGTTTTCCACCCCAACCACTTTTAATACTGGTATTGTTGTTTGTTTTCCAAGCAAAATACAACCCATTGTTGTAATCTCCTGTCCAATCGCAAAATACAACCTCATACCCCTCTCTTGAAAACCAGTGTCGATCACCAAAAACGAATGCAATGTTGACTCATTAACCTCTTGGATACGCCATGCATTATGCATACAACGCTAAATGAATGGTGGGGTGAATGGAAAGGAACCGTGGTCATGAACATGATGATTCTCTGAAGCAAAATGAACTGGAAAACATTGGACAAATTTCATCAGCCCCGTCCAAAGGTAAGTAAACAACGGTAAGCAAAAAAAGGAAATTCGTAGTTGTTGCTGTTGTTGTGTATTTTTCATGATTTCCTTTCAGTCTCTCACTCGGTTTAAAAGTGAATACGGAATGTAAAACCGAAACAACTGAAATCTGACAAAAATAATTTACACACATACAAAGGCATGCAGGGGTACATTATGCTTTTAGCCATTTGCTTGCTGAAAGAATATAATGAACATTTTCCACCAATGTTCGCAATGTAATCGCTTACAAATCGGAACATTAAAATTTGTAATGGATGGGCAAATGCAACAAGAAAGGTGCACTTCTTTGGAGGACTTTTGGGATAATGAAACTTTTTTGGCAGCTAAATGTATCTGTAAAGAGGGCCGAAAGGAGTTATTATGTTTATGGAAGACCAGAAGTCATGAAAAGAATTTTGTGACAATATGGAACATAACATCGCCTGGAGGTCTTCTATATGCGGGAGACCTTGCATTAGGCTTCTTTATGCATAGACCTCATTCAGGCCTTCTATAGGCAGGAGGTATAAATCCCACAGGAAGTTTTCTGTTTTTAGATTACCTGAAGGGGGTATTTTGAATATAGAAGGCCTGAATAAGATTTTTTGACCTTTAGACGAACTCTAGGAGGTGTTCCAGACGACCTCTATGAGGTGTTCTGTTTATAGAAGCCCTCGTTATACAATCTTAAGAAGGCCTTCTGACTTAGAGAAGTCTACGAAAGAACGAAAGGTCTTCTCTCCGTAGAAGACATAATGAGATATTCAATCTTCTATTTATAAAAGGTAGAAGATCTACAGGAGTTTTTTTACTTATAGAACCCTAGAACGCCTCCTAAACGTCTTCTCACATCATAATACCTTCTATAGACAGATGACCTAAATGAGGTTTCCTGGCCGTATAAATCCTACAGGAGGTCTTCTGTCTATAAAATACTTCAAGGAGGTTTTTTGAATATAGAAGACCTGAATGAGATTTTTTTTGTAGATATATAAGACCTTAAGATGGTCTTATGATGATAGAACACTAGGAGGTGTTCTGTTTATAGAAGCCCTTTCACTGTCTTTTTACAACGTAAAGAAAGTCTTCTGACTTAGAAGAGGTTTACTGACCATAGTGAAAGTACGAAAACTCTTCTCTCTATTGAAAACATAAATGAGGTATTCAAACCTTTATTTATGCCTATATACTACCTAAAGAATGTCTTCTGACATGGAGGAGGTCTAATGCCCATAATGAAAGTTTCGTACTTCAACTCTCCGTAGAAGACATAAGTGAGATATTCAATCTTCTATTTATAAATTATAGAAGATCTACAGTGGTTTTTCCACTTATAGAACACCTACAGGATGTCTTCTGTTCATAGAACATATACAGAAGCCCGTATAGTCCTCAGTCTATGGAGAACCTAGAGCATCTGTTTATAGCGGACTTACAGCAGGTCTTCTGTCTATGAAAGACACATAGGAAATCATATCACCATATATGGCTTACAATCCATAAAAGACCTACAATAGACCTAGGAATTCCTAAATGGGGAAGTCCACAAAAGGCTTACTTGCGATCTTCTGCCCTAGAAAATAAACAAGGAGGCTTTTGTCTATAAAAGATCTACAAGAGGTCTTCAGACCGTATGAGTCAAACAGGTAAACTTCTTTTTACAGTAAACATATTGGATGTGTCCTCTATATAGAAGATTTACAGAAGGTCTTCAGCCTTACGACAACCTACATGAGGTTCACTGGCCGTAGAAGTCATAAATAAAGTTTTTATTCTGCCTTTGGACAACAGGTCTTCTGTCTAATGAACACATCATATGTCCATACAATCTATAGGAGGTCTTTTGTCCATAGAAGATCCACAGGAGGTCCATAGAAAACGCACAAGAAATTATATGTCTCTGGAATTATAAATGGGATCCTCTTTCCATAGAAGACCTACATGAAGTGTTTTGCCCTTAGAAGATCTACAAGGAGTTTATTTTCTATAGAAGGAGTTCATCTGGAAGGAATTTTTTGTCTGTAAAAGGAAGTCCTGCAAAATGTATTCTGTCAATATAGAGCTTAAAGTAGGTCTTTTGTATATGCATAGTTTGTATAGAAGACCTACTGGACGAACAGAGGACATTAAGGTCTCCTTTTGTATTCAGACATGAAAAAAGTTTTCTCTATATGAGGAACAGACTGTCAGTAGAAGAGTTCTACTCTCTGTGACCTTGTCATTTTAATAGATCGGTATATATTGTAACAAAGCCCTGTAGAAGATTTTTTTTTACTTATTGGGCATTAAAAAAGCGCGTATCTGTAGAAGATGTCTTCTCTCTGTGACAGACCCGAAAGAGGTTTACTCTTTTTTGAGGAAAGTCCATGAAAATCTTCTATAGAAGATCCACCGAAAGTGTTCAGTCAATGGAAGCCCTGTAAGAGGTCATCTACAGAAGTACGTATAGATGACTTGAATAACAGGTTCTAAAGAGTGGGTATTTTCTGTGACAGAAGATCTGTAAGAATATTTTCTCATAGAAGGCCTAGGATGATCTTCCCTCAATAGAAGACACACAAAAACATTTTTAGAAGATCTGTAGAAAGCCCCATGAAGATCATTCTTCTATAAAAGATCCATCAAAAGTTTTCTTTTAAGGAAAGTAAGAAGCTATCAATAATACCTTTGTTGGGTTCTAAAAAAAGAGGTATATTTGGAATTTTTGGAATCTCTTTACAATGTCGTGAAATTCCTACGAAATTCGATACTTATTGGGTTTCCAAGAACCATATTTAGAGATAAGACATCCTTCAGATTTTCTATACCACACGAACCATCTTCAAGTGTTTATATCAAACTCCTGCTGGAGATATTCTATACTTATTTGGCATCTTAGGTGTATACTCCAATAGAGTAAATCCATTGTACTTTTGCAGGGTACCCATCGAACAACAAACCGTTGTCTACATTTCCAACGCAACACCTAGTATTAATGTAAATTTCCACTGCTACGTTCATTTAAATCATTCAGTGTACCAGCCACTTTGCGTTCAGTCATTGAATTTGAACAAATAATGAACACATCATATGTCCATACAATCTATAGGAGGTCTTTTGTCCATAGAAGATCCACAGGAGGGCCATAGAAAACGCACAAGAAATTATCTGTCTCTGGAGTCATAAATGGAATCCTCTTTCCATAGAAGACCTACATGAAGTGTTTTGCCCTTAGAAGACCTACAAGGAGTTTATCTTCTATAGAAGGAGTTCTTCTCGAAGGAATGTTTTGTCTGTAAAAGGAAGTCATGCAAAAAGTATTCTGTCAATACAGAGCTTAAAGTAGGCCTTTTGTATATGCATATTTTGTATAGAACACCTACTGGACGAGCAGAGGATATTAAGGTCTCCTTTTGTATTCAGACATGAAAAAAGTTTTCTCTATATGAGGAACAGACTGTCAGTAGAAGAGTTCTACTCTCTGTGACCTTGTCATTTTAATAGATCGGTATATATTGTAACAAAGCCCTGTGGAAGATCTTTTTTTACATATTGGGCATCTAAGAAGCGTTTATCTCTGGAAGATGTCTTCTCTCGGTGGCAGACCCGAAAGAGGCCTTCTCTTTTTGAAGAAATTCCATGAAAATCTTCTATAAAAGATCCACCCCAAGTGTTCAGTCAATGGAAGCCCTGTAAGAGGTCATCTACAGAAGTACGTATAGATCACTTGAATAATAGGTTCTAAAGAGTCGGTATTTTCTGTGACAGAAGATCTGTAAGAATATTTTCTCATAGCAGGCCTAGGATGCTCTTGCCTCAATAGAAGACACACAAAAACATTTTTAGAAGATCTGTAGAAAGCCCCATGGAGATATTTCTTCTATAAAAGATTCATCAAAAGTTTTCGTTTAAGGAAAGTCTTGTAAGAAGCTATAGCTAGAGGTATATTTGGAATTTTTTGGAATCTCTTTACAATGTCGTGAAATTCCTGCGGGAGATCTTCGATACTTATTGGGTTTCCAAGAACCTTATTTAAAGATAAGACTTCCTTTAGATTTTCTATAGACCACCCACCATTTCAAGTCGTTGTATAAAAGTCTTGCTGGAGATATTCTATACTTATTTGGAGATATTCTATACTTATTTTCCAATAGAGTAAATCTATTGTACTTTTGTAGGGTACCAATCGAACAACAAACCGTTATCTACATTTCAAACGCAACACCTAGTAACAACCAAACAACCAACCAATGAGCCAGCCATGCATTCAGTTAGTCAGTCAGTCAACGCCGGGTACTGAGCTGCCACAAAATGTTTTGTTATTATAAATTTTGCTAGTTGGTTGTAGTTGTTGTTGTCGTTTTTGTTTGGCATTTTATTTCTGCGAAAAATCCTGCTAATGGCATTGCAAATTAAAATAGGTAGCAAATTACTTACAAATTGATGCAACAATTGACAGTTCGTACAGGTGAAATACCAAGCGTACCAATGCACCCAAACTAAATGCGAAATACCAACAACAACAAAAGCAATAGTAATAATAATGTGGCGCTTTTTCCATATAAGTTGATTTCCTCTGAGCAACTTTAATGGACCATAATAACTTTGATGTGTTTTATATAAATAATTTTAATTACAATAGTTTACAATGTTGAGAGAGTATGTATGGATGCCGTTATTTAAATGGAAATTTTGCTTCAATTTTTGCGGATTATTTTAAAAGGACCTACAAATCGATTGCTTATCTACATATAAATACATAGAAAAACCAGTAAGGAAAGTAGTAAAGTCGGACGGGGCCGACTATATGATACCCTTCACCACTATGGGTACATTAAACAGGACTATTAACATGAAATTGGATGAAATAAAATATGTGATATTTATCTAAATGTGAGTCTACCTAGATCTATCCATTAAGTATGTAAATCGATTTCAAACAAATATAAATAGGTCATCCGTTAGGCATTATATGGGAGCTATATCTAAATCAGGACCGATTTTCATAAAACTTGGCAATAACGTACTTCTAGGCGCAATTACGTACGTTATGCCAAATTTCCTGCAAATCGAAGGATATATAGGGACTTTGGGGCACCATTTACATGAAATCGGACGAAACTATATATATGAGCTATATCTAAATCTGGACCGATTTCCACGAAACTTGCCAGGCACCATTCAGGGCTCAATTCAGTACGTTATGCCAAATTTCGTGCAAATCGAAAGATATATAGCGACTTTGGAGCACCATTTACATGAAATCGGACGAAACTATATATGGGAGCTATATCTAAATCAGGACCGATTTTCATGAAACTTAACAGACATCATTCTAGGCTCATTTCAGTACGTTATGCCAAATTTCCTGCAAATCGAAGGATATCTAGGGACTTTGGGGCACCATTTACATGAAATCGGACGAAACTATATATGGGAGCTATATCTAAATCAGGACCGATCTTCATGAAACTTGGCAGACATCATTCTAGGCTCAATTAAGTACGTTATGCCAAATTTCCTGCAAATCGAAGGATATCTGGGGACTTTGGGGCACCATTTACATGAAATCCGACGAAACTATATATGGGAGCTATATCTAAATCTGGCCCGATTTTCACGAAACTTGGCAGACATCATTCTCAACCTAAATGATTAGGCTGTACCAAATTTCGTGCAAATCGAAAGATATATAGGGACCGTTTACATTAAATCGGTTAAATATATATATGGGAGCTATATCTAAATCTGAACCGATTTTTCCCAATTTCAATAGGGTTCGTCCTTGGGCCGAATAAGTGACCTATGCCAAATTTCATCCAATTCGGATCAAAAATGCGACCTGTACTTTGTTTACAATTTAACATGGACAGACAGACGGACAGACGGACGGACGGACATGCATAAATCGACTTAGAAAGTGATTCTATGCATGTTCTCAAAAGGAACCATGTGTCTATCTCGTTTCCTTTTGCCTGTTACAAACATATGCACAAAGACATAATACCCTGTACCACAGTGTGGTGAAGGGTATAATAATGACAAAGCTTTTAATTGGAGTTTTCAATGGATAGACCCTCACTAGGTGCCCAATATCCCAAATAATCGTAGTTAGGCGATATATGGAGGTATACTTATTGTCTTCCACAGACTTATTACATATATTCTATTGGCAACACAAATTCTCTGATTAATCTACAAAAAAGACCTTCCAAATGTGTTATAAAGGGAGCAGACCACCTTCAGGAGAAGGTATTCTTCGAATAGGCTGTAGATGGAAGACTTGCTGTACAATTTTACCACCGAATTTCTAATTAAGGTTTTTGTAGACAAAATATAACATTCAGGGATTCTATGGAAAGAAGATATTCTAGTGAATTTCGATAGAGAGAAGTCAGATTTCCAGATAGAATATGTCATTGGGGTTTTATATTGCCACAAGACCTTGTGTAAATATTTGATAAGCAGAAGACTTCATGCAAGACATGTAGAAACAGGTGAAAAAAAAACATTAGGTTCAACCGGGCCTATATTTGGATACGCTCCAACAAAGGTGCACTGATAGTTACTTGACATGTAAGTTCCAACCCTACGTGGATAAGAAACTCCGATGAATGAACCTATGTTTTCCAGTGATATCATAGACTCTAGTGGATACCAGAAATACTAAATTACAGCAATTTTTGATAAAAAATTTCCTATAGTTTTCTCCATATTGTATTATCATTTATATGCAATTATGTTGATCACTCAACAATGATCTGTATTATACTGTGGCGTCTTACACTCTAATGGATAACGGACTTATTATGTAGTGGAATTTACTTAGCTAGCTGGATTATGACAGAACGGTTGTTCCATAAGAAGAGCTTAAACCAGTAAGGAATGTAGTAATCCTAACAGACATCGCCTTTTGAAGAAACATTGACATGAAATTGAACGATCTTAAATATGTGATAGTTCGGAATTTTATATAGAAGCAATGCTATATCTATATCTGAACCGATTTCAAGGAATCTTGCCAGAGATTAATTTATATTAACGCCAATCGGCCTAGCTATGGATCTTTAGTGCACTGTTTACTTAAAATCGGACGAATATATATAGGAGGTGTATGTAAATCTGAACCGATTTTTACGAAAATTAGCACCCATCATTCTAGAGTTAATTCAGTACGCTATTTCAAAATTCGTGCAAATCGAAAGATATATAGGAACTTTAGAGCACCGTTTACATAAAATGGGACGAAAATATAAATGGGAGCCATATCTAAATCTGATATGGGAGCCGTATCTAAATCTGATTGTGTGATATGATATGGCACACAATATTCTAGGCTTAATATAGTACGCTGTGCCAAAATTCGTGCAAATTGAATGATTTTCAGGTACTTTAGTGCACCATTTACCTAAAATCGGGCGAAATTATATATGGGAGCTATATCTAAATCTGAACCAATCTTCGCGAAACTTAGCACACATCATTCTAGACTTAATTTAGTAGCCCATACCAAATTTCGTGCTAATCAAAAGATATATAGGAGCTTTAGTGCACCATTTACATAAAATCGGACGAAAATATATATGGGAGCTATATATAAATCTGAACTTTGTTTACAATTTAACATCTACAGACGGACAGACGGACGGACGGACGGACATGCTTAAATCGACTCAGAAAGTGATTCTATGCATATTCTCAAAAGGAACCACAGGTCTATCTCGATTCCTTTTGCCTGATGCTGTCTTCTATTTGATCTTTCCATCGGATTCGTGGCCTTTTCCTTCTACGTGTACCATCACTTGGCCCGCTTTTTTATATGCCTTTTGAGCTGGGGTATCTTCATCCATTCTAACAACAGGACCTAGCCCTAGTCGCTTCCGCTCGATACGTC
>NW_026883193.1:0-46760 GCF_032173495.1 Musca vetustissima | reverse complement strand
ATGTCGATAAAAGATTTAAAGTTTCAAGCTTCCTAGATCATTGTTTTTTAATTTCAAAATAAACTTGTTGTAAAACTATGTAGTAATTTAGTAACACAAAATTTCCGGATAAAGAATAAGATCATAAATTAATGACCCTGGGAACAAATGTTGGTAAGAACAGAGATAAGGCAGTATGAATTTGGCGTTTGATGTTGTGTTAGAGCATTAATGCGGGGAATGGAAATAATCGAATTGAGCCAAATTAAAGCAAATTCAGTTAGAAAAGGCACATTGGACCAATAAAATATGTAAAACTGGACGAAATTTTGGCATGCAAACTTAAAAAAAAAAAAAACAGTAAGGAAAGTAGTAAAGTCGGACGGGTCCCACTATATGATACCCTTCACCACTTTGGGTATATCCAACAGATGGAATCCTAACAGACGTCGCATTTTTGAAGGGCCATTAACATGAAATTTCACAAGTCATTCTGCAACCTATACTAAATTGTGGTCAGATATAGAGTTGCTTCTTACAAAGGGACATAATTATGTAATTAAATTTAAAGCAATATATCGAAATCTAAACCGATTTCATCGAAACTTGTCACATGTTCGTTCTAGACTTTATTCAGTACGGTGTGCCAAATTTCGTGCAAATCGAAAGATATATAGGGGCTTTGGTGCACTGTTTACCTAAAATCGGACGAAAATATATATGGGAGCTATATCTAAATCTGAACCGATTTTCACCAACTTTTACACACATCTTTCTAGACTTAATTCAGTACGTTATGCCAAATATCGTGCAAATCGAAGGATATATAGGGACTTTGGAGCACTATTTACCTAAAATCGGACGAAAATATATATGGGAGCTATATCTAAATCTGAACCGAATTTCACCAACTTTTACACACATCTTTCTAGACTTAATTCAGTACGTTATGTCAAATATCGTGCAAATCGAAGGATATATAGGGACTTTGGTGCACTATTTACCTAAAATCGGACGAAAATATATATGAAAGCTATACCTAAATCTGAACCGATTTTTCCCAATTTCAATAGGGTTCGTCTTTGGTCCAAGTAAGTGAACTGTGCCAAATTTCATGCAAATCGGATCACAAATGCGACCTGTACTTTGTTAACAAATATACATGGACGGACGGACGAACGAACGGACATGCATAAATCGACTTAAAAAGTGATTCTATGCATATTCTCAAAAGCAACCATGTGTCTATCTCGTTTCCTTTTGCCTGTTCCAAACATATGCACAAAGACATAATACCCTGTACCACAGTGTGGTGAAGGGTATAAACATGAACATATATTGAACATTTTTCATGAACACGAAATGCCAAATTACGGTCCATCGGCAAAAACATTAAACAGTTTTAATGTGGGATATACCTAAACGTATACCTATATATCTGGGTTGAAATACCAAACATCTATATCCAAAATTTCGAAGCTCTATTTTCAGTATTGGGAACTCTACAATTATTTCTGGCGAAGGACGGAACGAGAAATTATAAATATAGATCAATGTTTTCGTATAGCATTTCTTAACTACGTTCTACAATATTCCGTTTTTCCTGTAGTTGAAGGCAATTTTTTATTAATTCAATTTCAATTTTTATTAATTCAATTTTATTACAACATATGTGTATTGTCTCAGCGCCTTCAAGATCTTTTCAGGAAACTTAACACACATCATTTGAGACCTAATTCAGTACGCTGTGCCAAATTTCGTGCAAATCGAAAGATTTCAAGGGACTTTAGTGGACTATTTACCTAAAATCGGGCGAAAATATATATGGGAGCTATATCTAAATCTGAACCGATTTTCACGAAACTTGGCGCACATCATTCTAGGCCGAATTCTGTAAGATGTGCCAAATTTCGTGCAAATCGAAAGATATGTAGGTACTTTGGTGACCATTAACCTCAAATCGAAAATATATATGGGAGCTATATCTAAATCTGAACCGATTTTCACGAAACTTGGCGCACATCATTCTAGGCCGAATTCTGTAAGATGTGCCAAATTTCGTGCAAATCGAAAGATATGTAGGTACTTTGGTGACCATTAACCTCAAATCGGACGAAAATACGATACGTCTATGTCGATGTCCGAGAATAGATGGTATACCTCATGGTTCATTCGACGGCGATATTCACCATCGACGCAGTTAGGCCCATAGATCTTCCGGAGAATTTTTCTCTCAAACATTCCAAAAGCTGGAATGTCAACGTCTTGTAGAGTGTGAGTTTGGTCTGGCGAGAGGTGGTGTTGCTTTTGAGTTGCTTACTCAGACCATAGTAGCATCTGTTGGCCAACTCTATTCTACTCCGGGTTTCAAAGCTACTATTTTATAAAATTATATAAAAAAATAAAAATTATAAAATCGTTCACTACCTCGAATTTGTAGTTTTAGAGTTGGTCCGAGTCTACTTGATACCATCAGCTGGGTCTTTTCGACATTTACTGTCAGTCCCACTTTGTCAGCCTCCTCAATTCGTTCAAAGGTGGCAATGTTCGATCCATTATGTCGATGTCGTCGGCGTAGGCAAATAACATATGCTGTTTGGTGTACATAGTGTCATTTCTGTTCACACTTCCTCTCGTGTTACCTTGTATTTATTCCATAGATGGGATAATACATTTTTATATATAATAGAATATAAATTTTCTACGTATAAGTAATATGTCTATGGTATTAGTAGGGAATTAAAAAATCTATTAAAATGGTATCAAATCGACGGCGCCATTTGAATTTGTATGGTAGACATTATGCCCTAGTAACGGATTGTAGGAGTTTCTCTCAGATCGATAGCTGTTGCGCAAACCTGAAAGATTTTATCCATAATATTTTGTAGCGAAGTGTAGATGCAACTCACCACTTGCGGTTCGTGTCTATGATGCCCTCGCGAAGGCCATGATTCAGTGGGAATTTAATGCACTTTGTTACAATAGAATTCCCATAAATACCCTACTGCTATGATTAATTATATTTATTGAGCATTGATGTATAATACGAGTTCACGATTTCTTCTGTGGAAAAGGTATCTTAAGTTTCTGGAAATCTGTTAGACTTTCTGTGTATAATGTTCATTGGTATTGAAAGTGTCGCGAAGTATATGATGGAAATTTAATGTACTTTGCTACAATTTTAATCGAATTCCCATAAATACCTTACTGTTACACATACATTCTCTTCTCTGTTGATGAAAAATCCGTTAGACTTTATGTAAACAATGTTTACTGGAATTGAAACTGTCTATACCCACCAAAAGTGTAATTCACCAATTGTGTTCATTCCATGACAAACACGCGAAAGTGGATATTTAATGTATTTTGTTACAATTTTTATCGAATTCCCATAAATGCCCTACTGATATTTATAAATTATATTCGACATTTATGTATAACTAGATTTCAACTGGTCTTCTTTTGAAAGGTATTTTGAATATCTGTACCATTTATAGGTTTTCTAGTGATGGAAATCCGTTAGACTTTCACTATACAATGTTCACTACTATTGAAACTAAAGACATAGAATAAAGACATAAAACATTTTGTAGATTTTTATATGTAAATACAAATTTACATATTTCTATATATAACTTTACATGCATAGAAATCTAATCCTTTTGCCCCCACAAACACACACACACAACATCCCTTTTCCTAACAAATTTTGTCCAAAGTGATCCGTTAAGGCGAATTGTGTAAAGACAATTTCTTATTTAGAATATTTTGCGTCTTTATGGGTTTTTTGTTTCTCTTTTTTTGGGAGGCGAAAAGGATGATTCGACTACATTTATCGTTTCTTTTACATTAATTTCCTTTATTGGAACACTTTTCTCCACATATTGTATACTCCGTATTCCGTGCTGGTGTTAGTGTGTGGCGGCATTCTTGTGTTTATGTTTTGTTTCTATGTACACATGTGTATCCGTATTTTAACACATGGCGTGGAGATACGAAGGCATTTCACATATATATATGTTTATATATATAAATATATACACATGCCTACATGACTGTTGTTTGTATACAATATAGTATAAATAAAAAATATATATACATATATATCTCTAAATATATAAATAAAAGAAATGTAGGTGAAAATATACATAAATAATAAGCCACATTCTGTTATATTTCCCAGCATCCTTCAGCTATGGCAAAAGGAGCATCGTCGTCGTCATCGGGGCCAAACTGAAAATGCCAGAATTTCTTTCTTTACGTTTAGAAAAGGAGTTTTGTGGGAGGAGAATGGCGCTGCTTGGCTATATGTGAACATTTATTATAAAATGCTATAGAATGGAAAAAAGACAGACAGACACACACTCTTGAAAAGTCTAGAGAATAACAAAGAATTGAAAATAAACAGAGGAAATAAAATGGAGAAATTTTCAGTTGAAAATAAATATGTATGTAAAGAAGTGTGAGTGATTATGTGAGTGTGAGTATGTTTGCGTGTGTTCTAAGTTGTTTAAAGTGCTGAGATAAAATGTCATTTAAACCATGTGACTTTTAAATTTAGAAATATTTTGTTGTATTTATTTTGAGGAGAAGATTTAATTATGAAAAGATAAATCGTTAAAAATTTAATTCATATTTAAGTTCTTAATAGTTTAAAATAATAATACGTTATCATGGAATGGGAAAGGGATAACCCATACCTTTGGCAAAACATTTTTGTGTGGAGACTAAGTTTAATTGGTCTATCTTCACGATATAAAAGAGCCTCGAGGGGTCTTCCAGAAATAAAAGGAACCCTCTGAACGTCCTTCAGGACAAAAATACCACCAACAGATAGAAAAAGTCAGCTCGACTTTTGTAGTTTTATTAAAGCATAGATTTAATTCTTTAAATATTTTTAAGGTTTTATTCAGGTGTGGAATTAAAACATAAAGTCGAAGTTGTTTTTAACAATTTCCATTTTGTTAATTTTACAGGTAGGGGATGGCAGCTATATCTAAATCTAACCCCATTCCAACAAAACTTGGTGTATATTAATCTAAACCTAGTTCAGTACTCTGTGCAAAAATGTTGTCTCATCCGAACCAATATTGAGAGTTTAGTGCTACAATTACATACGATCGGATGATACTATATATGGGAGCTATATCTAAATCTAAATCAATTTTAATAGGGTTCGTCCTTGTACAAATAAGTGTCATGTGCAAAACAGAACACAGATAAGACCATGTTACTTATGTGATATTCTTTTTAGAGTATTAAGCCGATGAATGAAAAAAATGAACTGAAAATATAAATCCCTATTTAAATTATTTGTGTTATCTGGGAAAATATACATAAAACCATCAAAATATATAAAATTTGGCGTGATTTGTATGATCAAATTGTTTTAAAATGTGAGCCTATATTGAAAATATTATATAGGTGTCTTCCACTCTCTAAGAAATACCAAATACAAAAATATATGAACAATTTTCTAAGCTCTATTTTCAATATTGCCAACTCCTATCCTTACCGATCAGTTCATTTATAGTGTAATAATTTCAATAATAATATGTTTTTGGTAGATGAAAGCCTGTAGAAATAACAATTTATATATTCATCACATTAAAACAATATTTTCTATGATAGTAGTAGGGTGTATATGGGAAATTACAAAAATCTTTTATATTTAAATTCATATAATTTAAATTCATTTCTATAAAATGAAGTGTTCTTGTCAGAATCTTAAAATATTGGTAATAAATAATAAGTTTGGTGGAAGCTGTGATGGTGGTAATGTAAAAAAATGGGTGAAAATGTGTTGAAGCCAACGAGTTTTTTTGTGTTCGTTCCCGATTTGTGGCTAAACTACACAACGCACGCACATGTGATCAGTGACTAAGTTGCAGAATACCCCATGGACTGCATCCACCCAAAATGGATGCTAACATTTTGAAGCCGGATTTGCCGTTGTTTTTTTTTTTAGAATTTTTCTTATAATTAAGATGCGCATCCAGATAATAGAATAAACTAATTATAGGATTGTAGAACTCGTGATTCTGCTTCGTTTAGTGTATATCTCATGAATGTGCTCACCGTAGCTTCTTTGCAATTGGTGCGTAAATTTTTCTAAAAAACATATTTTTTGAGTCTAAAATTAAGAAAGTCCATTCCATTCCGTGGAACCCCGCGTGATTTTAGTTCTTTTGCGTGCCGGATCTAATGAGCCCATCTATGTTCAGTGATTTGACAAGTATGCAAAGAAAACAAATGTGTTTAACTATTTGTGAAGAAATTCGCGAATTACAACAAATAGGAATTAATTTAATTTATATTTGAAATACAAGATTTAAAATCGCTATAACTTTTGTGAGCAGCATCCGAATTTTTAACCTATGTACCAAAAATCATAAATGTGCTCGCAAAAAAATTTTTCAAATTTTTTTATGGAATTTTAAAAGAATTTTGTAATTTCCCATATATACAACAATTTAAGATTTCTAAGGGCATGAATTATAAAAACTAGTACATGTTTAGAAAAATATTAGTAAAGTCATACATTTCCGGATAAAGTATAAGATCATAAATTAATGACCCTGGGAATAAACATAGGTAAGAACAGAGATAAGACAAAGTGAATTATGTGTGTGATATTCGGTTAGAGTATTAAGGCAACGAATGAAAAAATCGAACTGAAAATATAAAACCTTACTGATTCCAAATTGAAGCCGCTTCGGTTCGAAAACGTGTCTTCCACCGTCCAAGAACACGAAATGCCAAATAACTGCTCATCGGCAAAAAAAAAACATCAAATCATTCTAATGTGGTATATACCTAATCGTAGACCGACATATCTCGGTTGAAGTTCCATATACAAACATGTGTGCAAAATTTCTAAGCTCTATATTCAATATTGCTAACTCAATCATGAACTTACTGTTTAATAGAGTTCTTATCCTTACCGAACAGTTAATATTTTCAATAATATGACAGATGGAAGTCTCTAGAAATAGTAATTTCTATATTTATCATATTGTAGTAGGGTATATATAAGAATTCGATTAAAATCCCATCACATAACATTGTTTCTAAAATTGCCTATAGATGCCACAATTCATATTTGCAGCGTAGACACAACCCATTACTGGAGCTAAGCCTGTGCAGCACTTAGATCGATAGCTAAAGCGCAAACCTGGCGTTAAAATTGGGCGAAATGTATATGCTGATTGTTGCAATTATAGTAGTCTTGACACACACACCTAATGTTGTGAATTACGTTTAGAGCAGCGCCATCTTTACAATATTATTGTTATCTTCATTTCCTTTATCGTATGTACCTTTATTTACGATCATTGATTTGTTACTGCAATTCAACACTGGCATTTTGTTTCTACGCTACAAATACTACCAACGCCATATAGAGGCAGTTGCATGAAATGTCAACTCCACTTTTGTAGGTATAATAACACGTAGCTTTTTAGAATGAAATATTTTTCAACATATATCAAGGCGTAGATATTTAAAAAGAAATATTTTTCAACAATTATTAAGGCGTAGATTTTTAAAAATAAATATTTTGTCAACATTCATCAACGCGTAAATTTTTAAAAATAAATA
Organism: Musca vetustissima; assembly: GCF_032173495.1. Classification (NCBI taxonomy): domain Eukaryota; kingdom Metazoa; phylum Arthropoda; class Insecta; order Diptera; family Muscidae; genus Musca; species Musca vetustissima. The sequence goes on along the minus strand of NW_026883193.1, from coordinate 39,182 downwards.
TTTTGTCAACATTTATCAACGCGTAAATTTTTAAAAGGAAATATTTTTCAAGGTTTTAAAAAGAAATATATTTCAACTTTTATTGATATTTATTAGTTTCACCAAGATTTCCTTAAATTCAATTTTTGAAAATAAAACAAATTTATATGTCCTCAATTAAATATTTACAATTCTTTAAAATATTCCTCATCTCTCCACCATCGCCTCTCACATTACATACAGAACGTTAAACACAGAATTTTGTTTCCAAACGTTTGTTTTTTAAGAGATCTCCAAAGAGTACTTCAGCAGTAAGTGGAGAAGAAACAAAAATAACAGACTTTCCCAAAAAATAAGCTTAAAAGTCATTCTAGAAAGTCAATACTGGCGCTGGTAGTTACAAACGAAAAAAAACCTTACAGTCCTTCAGCATAACTTTGATGATGAAATGAAAAACACAAAGGACGACGAAAAAAAAAACAAAACGGCAAAAAATAACTCAAAAAAACACAAAACTGTCAATGAAACATGCGGGTTCGGATTCTAAAGTATAAAGATGACGAAGTAGAACAGCAACAACAAAACCAAAAATACCACACAAACCTACAAAATTCAAAACAAAAACTCAAAATGAAATAAAACATGATGTGCTGGCTGGCCGTTGAATACAAAAGGTAGTAATGGAATGGTGGCTAAAACTCTTGACTGCCACAAAATTTCCAGGGCAAACAAAAAAGGGGTGAATTGGTATTGTTGAGGTCTGAGCGATGGGCAAACAAGGCTGATAATGGTGGCAAAGATGATGTTGCTGTCAACAATGATGCCCGAGATGATGATGAAGGCTTTATTTACAACATTTTTCAATGTTTTTTTTTCTTTTGTCTGAATAAAATAAATGAATTGTGATGGGTTATTCAAAAAAAAAAAAAAAAAAATGTAGGATACCTAATTTTTTAAGGTATAGTGTACCTTACAAAACACTTCCACTTAAAGAATATTATTTAGTATATTTAAAATAAACATATAGAAGGGATATTATTAGGAGAATTAAGGTTTTCAGACATATAGAGAATTATCGAAGTCATTGTTATTTTCATAAAAGAATTAAAATAGGATTTCTTTAAAATACTTTATATTGCACCAATAATAGCCTGGGCATTTGATAACAAATATTCTTCACATTTGACGTCTATGAAGACTCCATTGTATTCTCGTCTTAGGATTCCTTACTGAATATCAATATAAATTAGTTTCTTGTGTTATAAATCATTTCCCATGCAGGGCAATAAGAGGTCATTAATAGTTTAGGGACTAAAGTCCATAAAAAACTTCATTCGAGCCTAAAAATTATCCCTCACTGTAAAGACATCATGCTGTCTCCCTCGAATCATCGGTAAGGATTACCCACTTTTAAAAGTACTTTATCCCATCTTTGTAGTCTGGTAAAGACTTCCTCCATTATTTTTAATAAGTTCTACTAGGACTCCCCCCATCATAAGGCATCAACATATTTTTGGTCACAATAAAATTATATGTTCGTTAGTCTGTCTGCTGAAATCACGATAAAGCTTTAAAATTTTGTACAAACTACAAGCTCGACTCGAAAGAGTATAAATAACCACTTAAAATTACTTTCAAATGATCACTGCCCTTACAAGGCAAAATTCAAATAACAAAAATTAATTTCAGCCGAGCACGGCTAGGGCTCGAACCTAGGTCCTCAGAGCAACACAAATGTTGCCAAGACCGCTTAACGTTCTGAGCCATCAACACTTCCAAAAACGGTTGCGCAAAAACATGTGTATACCAGGAAGCAATTGTAGGTGTGTGGATTAATTATCCATCTCTACAAAAAAAAACTGCTTTGAAAAGGACTGTTCCTAGAATGAAGACAAATGTCGAACTTTGACAAATTTGAATTTAATTCGCATATGCAAGTTTCGCATCAGGGCGGAATAAATACAAGTTATCAACGTACGACATTTGTAAAGCCACATAGCCCAATATGCCTGATGAGCCGCTTAACCAACGGCGAAACTCGTCGCATAATGGTGGGTACGTAGGTTCTTCTCCTGGCTCGACTCGAAAGAGTATAAATAACCACTTAAAATATTGTACAAACATTGTTAATAATACTACGATGATTGGTTTTGAAAATAGGACATGACTCGAATTTGGTAGTCCCCAAACAACAGTACCCCCGAATTTCGATATTTTGGGAAATTTGGACAAACTTTGCAACCAACGGTTTTAATATATTGGGTGGGGAAAAAATTATTAAATTGGGTCCATATTTTGGTATAACCCCTATATAACGGTACAGACAATTGTTTGTATCTAGAGCATTTCAGGCATGTTTTCCAAGTCTGTAAATTAGAATTTTCCGATCTTATTGGGTCACAAAACTTCCTATAATAAGTTTTCTCTTTTAACGGTATGGACCAAATGTTCGTATTGTGGGGTATTTGAGGACGCTGTTCATGTTAAATTGCACAGAATATTTTTTTTTGGCCCAAGGACGAACGCTTTTGAAATTGGTGAAAAACGTTTCAGATTTAGCTACCATATATATTTTCGTCCGAATGATGCACCAAACTCCCACGGTTTTTCCTACTAGGACAACATTTGGCATAACGCATGGAAATGAGCCTAGGATAGAGTGTGTTTAGTTTAGTAGAAATCGGTTCAGATTTAATTATAGGTTCCATACATATTTTTCTCCGACTTGATGTAAATTGTACACCAGACTATCAAAGTTTTAACGATTGAGACGAAATTTCGGATAACGTATTGAATTAAGTCTGGAATAACGTGTGTTTAGTTTTGTATAGGTCGGTTCAGATTTAGATATTGCACACATACATACTTTCGACCGATTTTATGTAAATGATGCACCGAAGAGACTATTTTACTTCCATGTACACGAAATAATAAATTAAATATTAATGTTTCTGAGTAGTCCCCATATAAAAGTACTCACCATTGTCCAGTATTTTTTGGGTTTTCTTTATAGGTTTTCAACCAAAATGACTGTAATTCGAAATTCATATCGATCCCCGTTTGAGAATTTAAAAATTCTTTTCGCATCTTTTTCGGTAAGTTCAAGTCCTATCATTATTTTTCTTCGTCCAGGCCCATTAATTCTAGAAATTTTGAATGTCAACCTAATCGTATAGAATGTTCGGACCGGCTGATCTTAAAATAAATATACCCTGTGGTACAGGGTATTATGTCATTGTACATATCATTGTAACAGGCAAAAGGAAACAAGATTGACTTATGGTTTCTTTTGAAAATATGCATAGAATCATTTTCGATTTATGCATGTACGTCCATACGTCCGTCCGTCTATCTGTCTGTCCATGTTAAATTTATAAAAAAAGTACAGGTCGCATTTATGATCCGCATTGGATGAAATTTGGCACAGCTCTTCTATTTGGCCCCTATTGAAATTGGAAAAAATCGGTTCAGATTTAGATATAGCTCCCATATATATTTTCGTCCGATTTAATGTAAATGGTGTACCAAAGTCCCTATATATCTTCCGATTTGCACGAAATTTGGCATAACGTACTGAATTGAGTGTAGAATGTGTGTGTGTGTGTAAAATTTCTTGAAATTCGACCGATTTAATGTCCCAATGTCCCTATATTTTTTTTTCGATTTTCACGAAATTTGGTATAGCGTACTGAATTAAGTTTAGAATGATGTGTGTAAAATTTGTTGAAAATCGGTTCAGATTTATATCCTTCGATTTGCACGAAATTTGGGATAGCGAACTTAAGTTTCATGAAAATCGGTTCAGATTTACATATACCTCTGATATATATTTTCGCAAGACTTAATGTAAATGGTGTACCAAAATCCCTATATATCTTTCGATTTGGACGAAATTTGGCATAGTGTACTGAATTAAATCTAGAACGATGTGTGTAAAGTTTCCTGAAAATTGCCCGATTTAAGACCCAAAGTTAGGCCGATTGCCACACAATTTTGCACAATGTACTAAAGTTCGGATTTAGATATAGTTCCCATATATATTTTCTTCCGATTTTAAATAAATGGTCCACCAAATACTTAAAGTGAGGTCGATTAACACAAAATTTTGCACAACGTACTTAAGATAGTATAACCAAACCTGTGTCAAGTTTTGTTGGAATCCGTCCAGATTTAGATATTCAACGGGTGCCCGATTGTTATTTGCTTTAAATCGATTTACACAATTTTGCCCCATTGTAACAAATGAATGGCATGTTTATGGATTGATCTAAGTCGATTCACATAATGGTCACATATTTAATTTCATCCAATTTCATGTTAATGGCCCTTCTGTTAGGATGCATCTTTTTAATATATCCACAGTGGTAAAGGGTTTCATATAGTCGGCCCCGTCCGACTTTACTACTTTCCTTACTGGTTTTTACGTTAAGTTATGTTGAAAAGAGATGTGGTTTACACCGCCACATGTTCAATATTAGGATATTTAGAATATGTTATCATTGGATTTGATTGTCCTAAACTACTAGGACATGTCCTAAACTGCTATGAATAATGTATTGGTTGTAAAGTCCTTCAGTCTTTCCCATTCACACCCGAAAGGTATCATTTCCAAAGAATTAGATTCGGAAGCTTGAAAAGGATAGGCAGTGGCATAGTAAATGTTCTAATGTTTTTCTGTTTTCTCCACAGTATGTTTTCTTGATTTTCTGTTCATCGTTTTTACATGTCTATAATCGAAAGTTTTTATTGAATTGTCTATTATTTGGCGTATCATATAAAAAAATTGCCTAATTCGAATTTCTAGTTTAATTTTGGGTAATTTGGAACATTATTATTTTAAATCATGAAATACAAACTACCACATAATGCAATAAATTGTAATGGAGAGTACATAATAAAGACTACAGACGAGATGAATGGAGTCTCTATAAACGAGCTAAAGGGAGTCTTTATAGAAGTGCTGAAGAAATCTATAAAAATTCTCCATAGGGCCTAACATGAGATTTATTTAAATAGAGGCAATATATATATATATATATATATATTTAATTTTATATTTTAGACACCTACATATACACACACCTGTACAATGGCCCTATCTGTTAGGATGCATCTTTTGTAATAAAAGTATCTCACAGGATTATATGGTTATTAACTCGTTATTGGATGTTTTTAAGTCCTTTATGTGATTAATAAAGTTATATTGGTCACAGTTGATACCGAATTTTTTCTTTAAACTTCTTTTTATACCCTTCACCACACTGTGGTACATATTATAAATATGTTTGTAACAGGCAAAAGGAAACGAGATAGACACATGGTTCCTTTCGAGAATATGCATAGAATCACTTTTTAAGTCGATTTATGCATGTCCGTCCGTCTGTCTGTCTATGCATGTAAAATTGTAAACAAAGTACAGGTCGCATTTATTATCCGAATTGGATGAAATTTGGCACAGGTCACTTATTTGGCCCAAGGACGAACCTTAAAATTGAGAAAAATTTCAGATTTAAATATAGCTCCCATATATAGTTTCGTCCGATTTAAGGTAAATAGTGCACCAAAGTCCCCCACGATATTTTGTACAGCGTACTGAATTAAGCCTAGAATGATGTGTGCTAAGTTTCATAAAAATCTGTTCACATATATATAGCATATATATTTTCCTGGTAAATGGTGCACGTGTATATTCGATTTGCACGAAATTTGGTATAGCGGACTGAACATAGTCTAGAATGATGTGTGTTAAATTTCCTGAAAATCGGTTTAGATAATATAGCTCCCAATCTATTTTCTTTTAGGAAAATGGTGTACCAAAGTACCTATATATCTTTCGATTTCCACGATATTTGGTACAGCGACTGAATAAAGTCTAGAATGATGTGTGTTAAATTTCGTGAAAATCGGTTAAGATTTAGATATAGCTCCAGTATATATTTTCATCAGATTTTATGGCGCACGTCCTTATATCTGATTAATAACCTGTTATATAAATGGTCACAATTGATATCAAAAATTTTGCACAACTATAGATTTCCAAAAACGTGTTATTTTCTTGAAATTAGTTCAATTTAGACTTATTTTTTAATTTTAAGTAAAATGTGACACCAACATAATATATACAATTTGGTGAAATCCTTTGAAACTACCAACTTTCACTTTTAGAAAAATGCATGTTCATTTTCTGTGACAAGTTTCGATGAAATCGGCTTAGATTTCGATATAGCTTTTATAAATATTTTCGTCCGATTTGAAGTAATGGTGCACCAAACTTCTCATGTTTATCAGATATGTATCCACAGAAGATATATGCTTTAAATTGATTTACATAGGACAAAAAGCATATATCTGAGGATTTAGTACAGGGTAAAAACCATTTTCAAACATCGGAAGTGTGCAAAGTAACGTAAATGCAGATCTCAGATTGTCGCATAATTACCTTCACAGGCCAAGCGAATTTTTGACTTCAATTTACAATTTCACAAGTTGCATCTGCCTCCTCGTATTTGAAATGGTTTCAAGCGAAATACCACCCTCAACAAATTCCGTATGTTAGCCGACGACAAAAAAAATAATACGTTTGCTAAACCAAAAATGTATTCGAAACCAAAAGAAAGTTAGCCTGCCAAAAAAGTTGTCATGTTTTAACAAAAAAATGAGTATTTAATTAGAGCAAAAGGCAGTCTCATCAACTTGGGCAAAGATGAGATGGCGATGATGGTGTTACAAGTTTATGAAAGCGCAATGTCAGAAACAGTCATGACATTAAGTCTGTCATCGCTTCTAAGAGGAAAAAAATACAACGGTAAGGGGCGAGAGAAATACCACAAAGAACCAAGAAAATGTCTATTAAAATTAACTGAAGACATTAAGAAATCTTAATTACTTATCTGCGTAGACAAAAAAATATTTAATTGTAGCTTGTTTTAATTTTCAACGGAAATTCTAGGGAATTTTGATAGAATCTTTGGAGATGTCTGAGTCGCTGATTACTTTACATTTTAGGCAATTTTTATAAAAAAAATTAAAATTTGATTTTGGTGAAATCTTGTAAAATATCTGCCCGCCTTTCATGACATCTATTTAACAGCTTTTTCATTTAATTTTAATATTATTATTACACAATTTTTAATATTTAATGAGTATTTGCAATTTTTTGCGCATAATTCTGTGGTTTTTGATTTATATTTATGTGTGTATTAATGCTGATACGCACACACACACATGGGCAAGACACAATTTCCACTGATAATCAAGTGGGAATTCGGTTTGTGGAAGTGGGTTCTCTGTTTTGCTGTTGTTAATTTAGTCTATAAATATTTGTAGGCTCATTTATAAAATGAAAATGTTTCGTTTTGTTGTTGCTGTTGTTTTTTTGTTATTGTTCATTTTTTTGCTATTTATTTAGTTTATAATAAATATATGATGAGTAAAAGAGAATTGTATATAAATACAAGGTGCGCTATAGAAGGCACAAACGGCTGTTGGAAATAAAGACGAGTCTTTAATAGCGAGCTGAAGGGAGTCTTTATAGACGATCTGAAGCAGGGAGTCTTTCATAGACGAGCTGAAGCAGGGAGTCTTTCATAGACGAGCTGAAGCAGGGAGTCTTTCATAGACGAGTTGACGCAGGGAGTCTTTCATAGACGAGTTGACGCAGGGAGTCTTTCATAGACGAGTTGACGCAGGGAGTCTTTCATAGACGAGCTGAAGCAGGGAGTCTTTCATAGACGAGCTGAAGCAGGGAGTCTTTCATAGACGAGCTGAAGCAGGGAGTCTTTCATAGGCGAGCTGAAGCAGGGAGACTCTATAGACGAGCTGAAGGGAGTCTCCATAGACGAGCTGAAGGGAGTCTCCATAGACGAGCTGAAGGGAGCCTCCATAGACGAGCTGAAGGGAGTCTCCATAGACGAGCTGAAGGGAGTCTCCATAGACGAGCTGAAGGGAGTCTCCATAGACGAGCTGAAGGGAGTCTCCATAGACGAGCTGAAGGGAGTCTCCATAGACGAGCTGAAGGGAGTCTCCATAGACGAGCTGAAGGGAGTCTCCATAGACGAGCTGAAGGGAGTCTCCATAGACGAGCTGAAGGGAGTCTTTATAGACGAGCTGAAGGGAGTCTCCATAGACGAGCTGAATGGAGTCTCCATAGACGAGCTGAAGGGAGTCTTTATAGACGAGCTGAAGGGAGTCTTTCATAGACGAGCTGAAGGGAGTCTTTCATAGACGAGCTGAAGGGAGTCTTTCATAGACGAGCTGAAGGGAGTCTTTCATAGACGAGCTGAAGGGAGTCTTTCATAGACGAGCTGAAGGGAGTCTTTCATAGACGAGCTGAAGGGAGTCTTTCATAGACGAGGTGATGGAAAGTCTTTATAGACGAGCTGAAGGGAGTCTTTCATAGACGAGCTGAAGGGAGTCTTTCATAGACGAGATGAAGGGAGTCTTTCATAGACGAGATGAAGGCAGTCTTTCATAGACGAGATGAAGGCAGTCTTTCATAGACGAGATGAAGGGAGTCTTTCATAGACGAGCTGAAGGGAGTCTTTCATAGACGGACTGAAGGGGGTCTTTCATAGAGGGACTGAAGAAAGTCTTTCATAGACGAGCTGAAGGAAGTCTTTCATAGACGAACTGAAGGGAGTATTTCATAGACGAACTGAAGAAAGTCATAGACGAGCTGAAGGAAGTCTTTCATAGACGAACTGAAGGGAGTATTTCATAGACGAACTGAAGAAAGTCATAGACGAGCGGAAGGAAGTATTTCATAGACGAGCTGAAGGGAGTCATAGACGAGCTGAAGGGAGTCTTTCATAGACGAGCTGAAGGGAGTCTTTCATAGACGAGCTGAAGGGAGTCTTTCATAGACGAGCTGAAGGGAGTCTTTCATAGACGAGCTGAAGGGAGTCTTTCATAGACGAGCTGAAGGGAGTCTTTCATAGACGAGCTGAAGGGAGTCTTTCATAGACGAGCTGAAGGGAGTCTTTCATAGACGAGCTGAAGGGAGTCTTTCATAGACGAGCTGAAGGGAGTCTTTCATAGACGAGCTGAAGGGAGTCTTTCATAGACGAGCTGAAGGGAGTCTTTCATAGACGAGCTGAAGGGAGTCTTTCATAGACGAGCTGAAGGGAGTCTTTCATAGACGAGCTGAAGGGAGTCTTTCATAGACGAGCTGAAGGGAGTCTTTCATAGACGAACTGAAGGGGTCTTTCATAGACGACCTGAAGGGAGTCTCTCATAGACGAGCTGAAGGGAGTCTATCATAGACGAGCTGAAGGGAGTCTTTGATAGATTAGTTTAACACTTTTATAAAAATTCCCGATTAGGCCTAAGATTCGATTTTATTAATAGATACCCAAATATCAGACTCTCAGATTATAGACCGTCAGACGACAGTCTTTTTAGACGTCCTGATGGGAATATTTTGACACCTACATATGCGCACATTTCTGAGCCTGTATGTACATCTAATTCGGCATTTTGATAGATGCTCACTAGGTCTAAATTGACATCCATTTGGGAGTCTTCACAGCTGCCTAGTTGAGAGTCTTTTAAGACTCTAAGATTGGAGACTTTAGAAATGCCCATATGGGAATCATAAGAAACTCCCATGTGTGAGTAATTATGGACGTCTTCGGAGTCTTTGTATGCTCTCAGATAAGGCCTAAATAGACGTCCATAGACATCCAATTGCGAGTCTTTATAAACGCCCAGGTGAGAATCTTATTCCACTGAAAGTGATGAAGAGTATCCCGTAGTCGTTCTCAACCAACTTTAATCCCTTCCTTCCCGACATTTTTTCGTGTTTTTTGTTTATTTTTAAAGTTTTCACAACAATTAACAATAATGTTTTTCACTGATGATGATGATGCTGCTGCTGTTGCAATTGCTGCATTTGTTTTTGATGTTGCTGTTGTTGTTGTTTTTCACACTGACTTTCTATTTAGTAGATGAATTTAATAGTTTGTAATGAGATGTCCACATGTATTTTATATATGCACATACAGATATACAGAATATACATATAAACAAATATATATTTTGCATTAAATTGTTTGCCATGTTAATTAATTGTATAAATATTTTATAAGCTTATTTTAAAAATGCACATATTCGAATATGTGTATATGTATATATGAATATGTACTTAGCTATGCGACTCTATGCATATTTATAAATACTAATGAAGAAGGCGGATGAATCTGAGACAAGAAAAAAAAGGTATAATAATATTTTGTTTATAAAATTCGAAGCAGTGTTGGTTGTTTTTGGATTTATTTTTTAAAAGATTTTAAAATGAACAAATAGTGAAACTTGAAATTCGTTTTTAATTTCAAGAGTTCAATAACTTAGCAACAAAATATATTTGCAAAAAAAACGATATTTTTTCTACAGTTTTTCCAGCAATAAATTTCAATATATTCAGTCTCACATATATCCCGTTTTTATCGGAAACGAAGAAAACTAGCTGTTATTTCAGGTTTATAGAATACTTTATAGAATAAAATATGGTGGCAAACTAATAACTTGAAGGGAGTATTAATAGATGAGCATGAGGGAAGCTTTATAGACTAGTTGAAGGATGATTTTATAGACAAGCAGAATGTAGTCTTCATCGTTAATCGTTAGGTCGGAGAGTTTCTATAGACAAGCTGAACACTTAGGTATTTTTAGACATCGCACTTAGTAGTTGCGGCAAACTCAAAATAATGTTTTTTAATATTTAGAAAATATAACTTCAATATAACGCGTTGCCTCATCGATGTGGTCGAAAATTTGATATATCAGTCTACTCCTTAAGGAAAAAAGCCCAGAGACTTTTACAAGCTGAAGTGAGTCCTTTTAAATGACCTAAACAGGGTCTTCGTAGACGATCTGAAGACGATATTTATAGATGAGGTGAAGAGAGTCTTAATAGGCGAGCAGAAGCTTGTCTTTATAGGTGAGCTTAATGGCGCCTTAAAGGCCGATCGGAAGGGAGTCTAGATATGTGAGTCCATACAGACTCCCAGATGGAAGTCTTGGGTTGGGTTTTTAATAGACATACAAACGGACCGCCACAATGGAAACCTTATGGGATCCATATGGGAGGCTTTATATGTACACATATGAGTCGGTATAGAAGTCCAAATAATCCAGATGTTTGCATTTTCGCAGATATCACGGAAAAACCATCACCCCGCAGAGAAATTGGATCAACTATATTATCTAAAACAGTAAGAAATACTCACCGGGGAATCCATAACGACTAAATGTTTAAACAGAATAAAATTAATTTTAAGGTTAACCTTTGAAATTTTATGTATATATCGTCCATTTGGCATAAACCTCATAAAGAGGTATAGACCTCATTAAGAGGTTGCGATTGTCGGTATTTATTTAGTCATATTTCCCATCGATAAGGCGATAATTTGTCATTGCTTTTTATACCCTTCACCACACTGTGGTACAGGGTATTATGTCTTTGTGCATATGTTTGTAACAGGCAAAAATAATCGAGATAGACCCATGGTTCCTTTTGAGAATATTCATAGAATCACTTTCTGAGTCGATTTATGCACGTCCGTCTGTCCGTCCGTCCATGTATTTTTGTTAACAAAGTACAGGTCGCATTTATGATTCGAATTGGATGAAATTTGGCACTGCTCATTTGTTTGGCCTAAGGACGAACCCTATTGAAATTGGGAAAAATCGGTTCAGATTTAGATATAGCTCCCATATATATTTTCGTCCGATTTAAAGTAATTGGTGCACCAAAGTCTCTAAATATCATTCGATTTGCAAGAAAATTTGACACAGCGTAATGAATTAGGTATAGAATGATGTGTGTTAAGTTTCGTGAAAATCGGTTCAGATTTAGATATAGCTCCCATATATATTTTTGTCCCATTTAAGGTAAGTGGTGTACCAAAGTCCCTATATATCTCTCGATTTGCCCGAAATTTGGCATAGCGTACTGAATTATGTCTAGAATGATGTTTAATAAGTTTCGTCAAAATCGGTTCAGATTTAGATATAGCTCCCATATATATTTTCGTCCGTTTGCACGAAATTTGGCACAGCGTAATGAATTAGGTATAGAATGATGTGTGTTAAGTTTCCTGAAAATCGGTTCAGATTAAGATATAGCTCCAATATATATTTTCGTCCGATTTAATGTAAATGGTCCACTAAAGTCCCTAAAAATCATTCGATTTGCACGAAATTTGGCATAGCGTAATGAATTAGGTATAGAATGATGTGTTTTAAGTTTCCTGATATCGGTTCAGATTTAGATATAGCTTCTATATCTGACCAAATGAACAATTTAGTATCGGTTGCAGAATGACCTGTTTATGGATCCAATTTCCAATGGACGTCTGTTAGTACTCATCTGTTGAATATACCCAAAGTGCTGAAGGGTATCATATAGTCGGCCCCGTTCGACTTAACTACTTTCCTTACTGTTTTTTCGTACACACTTAGTCTCCGCAGACCTAACAAAATAGCATATAAAAGCCAAAGACAGAAATGTGTGAACGCAAACCCCCTTACTGTCCATGAACTCTTCGTTAATAATTCATTTTGTCTCTGTTCGATTGGGGTTTATACTGACAATAATCTAGGAACAAATATATAGCTCCTATGATCTTTTGGAAATTTCACATTTACAGCAACAAATTATTATCTCCTCTGCCCAGTCGATTTTAAGCCTTTAAATTTTTAACCATTTCTCATACATCAGAAACGTAATTATCTCCATTAAATCCCTGATTTTATTACTCTTCTCCCATGCAGTTGTGTTCCTGACAAACACAATCAATTTTATGATTATAAAAAAAATCTATTGATAATAAAAATCTTTGGTAAAACAAATTTTCCAGACTATAACATTTTATGATAAGCTTTAAATTTACGAAATAAAACGGCCATGAATACACCTCATTCTTGCATTAGTAACGATAACGGCTGCATCATACAATGACGACGACAATAAAAATAAATGAATGAACAAACTTTAAAACAAAAAAAAAAATGTCAGTAGTTGTGTGCGTGAGTGTGTTGTCGTATAATCACATTTCCGAAGTTAAATAAATGTAGGTACGAAATGAATGTTATAGAAATGGCAAAGCGACAGCAAATATATGTTCGCTGTCCATGTGATTGTGTGTGTGTGAGAGTGTTTGGTTTTGTGTGGATCTGTGAGTGAGATTTTGACATTTTATAGGCCTTATCTTAAACTTGCACTTGTTTAATACAACTACTACTACCACTACTACAATCACACATACATGACATGTAAACTCCAGTTTAACCACAGAGGATATATAACATATATAGTCAGACTCCTATACGAAAGAGTTTTTTTTGCAGTTTTTTCTTTCAAATCGTAATGCACAAACACATATATACACGGACTCATCCGCCCGCATATATCCAAACAAAAAGAGACAATGTGTTTTTTTGTCGTTTTATTTTCTTTCTTCTCATAGGACCTAAAATAAAAAAGGAGACAGTGAAATACACTGTCTCCTTTTTTATTTTAGGTCCCCTGTTTGTGTCAGAAGGTGAAACATTCATGTGTGAGGGGTGGTGGTGGAGAACTTACTTTGTGTTTTTTGACAAATGCCAGAAAATATACTGGGGAACAAGCATATCCTGTAAAGTAATCGCAGAGACACATATTCCCGCCAGCCAGCCAACCAACCAGCATAAGATTACACACTGACTGGTGTAGGACTGTGAAAGCAAGAAATACGTTTTATCTTTTATGCAAAAAGAAAGAAGTTCCAGAGGATAGGGAGGGAGAGAGTGAGTGAGTACCATGACAAAGGGTAGATTGTGTCAGAATGGGGAAAATGTGGGAACGAAATGGGTAACATACATGTGTCGGGGTGAAAGGACAATGCTTGATATCAACAGCAAGAAAAAAAACTTGTAAATTGTGATGCTTTATATTTGTTATATTAAAACCAAAGGCATTCAGCGACTTTAAAAGCTTTAATGGGGCGAAGGACTTAATGTTGTATATTGTTTATAAATACAATAACAACATTTTATATTGTTTAATGGAAACTAGTGTCTGGAAAAGTAATTCATGGAGGAATTAAAAAAAGATTATTTGACCCATATTGCAGATATGGCTTGGAACATTATTTGATTGTTGTTAAAAATAATATTACTATTTGGAACCAACAGACATACACTAGTTATAAAACTTAAACAGAACTTTTTCAGCATTGAAATTAATACCGGAAAAGAATTGGAATTTTTATATGGGGATATATCAAAACTTGGAAAATTCACCTTGGATCGTATCATACTATGGGGGTTAATATTATATGGTGGCAACTGGGGAACATTGGCCAATGTTGATAATTCTTGGTAAAGACATTTTCTACCGAATGAGAATCTAAATATTAAATTGCTCCCAAATTGGTTGAAATACCAATCTTTGGGGCGTAGCGTTATATGGCGTTATATCATACCACGACCCATACTAACAAATTATAACCAATTTGGTCGAAAAAGGTACTCAAAACCACAAAAATACCGAAAATTATGGGGTAAGGTTAAATAGGGACTACCCCGACAGAAGCGCCAATATTGAAAGCGGAAGTTAGTCCAAAGTTCCAATTTACATTCTGTTGAAAAAATTGTCTATAACTCCCAAAATACCTTAAAAAAGGACAAACATTGATCACTTTCAATAGGAAGATTTGATACCCAATGAAAACCAAACGCAGCAAATTACAGCCAATTCGGTGAAGACGTGTCAAAAAAACACCATAATACCGAATATTTTCGGTTATGTGGGCTTGACATAACGTGGACCGATATACCCCATTTGCAATACCAACCATCCAAGGAGTAATAGCAATGCCAGTGCAAAATTTCAAAGCTCTATCTCAAATATTGCGATCTCTATCGAGATTTCAACAGACGAATTGAATTTTATTCTGGTCTTCGGTAAATATGTCTATGTGTTGCAATCTGAATGACAAATTTAATATAGGAAATGTCAAATAATGTAGGGTATAAAAAGAACTGCAAAAATTTCTGTGTTCTGGCGATTTCCAGACTCATTCTTACTTAGATGTGCTGTAATGTGGCACTTATAGCGTGCTCCCAAGGAATAACAGCAAACAATGTAAACTTAAACTTATTTAACCAAAATTAAACAAACGTCTTGGCGATTGTATTATTTGGATCCAGTGTCTATATGTTCAGAAACATGTAAATAATGCTCTTTCATTTAAATTCGAAGTCCAATCGGCGGCCGTGTAAGTTAACTTCAAACGTGTACCTGCTGCGAAGCTGAAAAACTTTTCATTTATACGTCAGTTATGACGCTCCGAAGTAGATATGGATTGTCGCAATGCTTTTACTTGTCGATATAAAGCAAATTAAAACAAAATAGGTTTCAAGCAAATCAGATGTTAAAAATTTATTAAACTTTTAAAATTGCCGGTCTTAGCAGCATAAAATAAGTGGATATATATAACTCCTAAAAATTCAAAATTTATGACTTTTTCCTATACAATTTGTCACAGTTGCAGCATCCTATGATTGTGTATTTTTCTACAAATTTACATGACTTTGTAAGTGTGTATATGACGACACATGTATATTTGTCTTATTTACGTCAACGTGTTCTTCCCACTTCCTTCATAACTACATATTATTGTTTCTACATACATATCTATATTATTTACAATATATGAATGTGTATATAAACAAGTGGGCCAACAACGTCTTTATAATTTGTTATTATTGTTGTAACTATTCGTTTATATTTATTTCACTCATATTTTATAGTATGCTATTACATTGGCTTTTATTTCGGTTTCTTGCTCTACTTTGTAGCGTAAACGTTTATTTATTTTTGGTGGTTAGAAATTTTTACAGAAAATCATTGATGTCATCGTCACTTTGTTCTACGAGTAACTAACAGCATGAGTTTAATGTGTGATTTTTGACGCACAATCTTATCACACTTATTCACACATATTTATGGATAAAGTATTCATACGTACTATAAGTGTAGGATATGTGTTATAAACAGAGACTTGGGTAATTTTTGTTGGATGAACTCAATAGTAATTGTAACGGAGTTTAGAACGAAAATATAAGGAACACTAACCTGTAAATAATATCTAGATTTTGTACCCCCACAATCTGAAAAATATACGACTTTAGATACTATCTTTGACAGATATTAAACACCCTGTAAACAATTAGTGTGCAAGTTGGATTGAGATGGTTCCAGCATCTAGTGGTTACAAAATTATTATAAATTTTCGAGGCAGCTGTTCTCATTCTGTTGGACTTTCTCTCAATTTTAGGAATAATTTCCAGGCCTACATGATCAGAGGTTGTTTATCCACCAAATGAATATTTATAGAATCTTATATCTGCAACCTCTGAGTATTCGTTACAAATGGTAGCATTGTGGCCTTACAATTCAAATCCATCAATTGAAATCTTGTATGAAAAATATGTTACTAAAAGTTGATACCCACTGTCTATGTTCCGTGGAATTCAAATAAGTTTAGAATATTATCATAATATATTTTATCTCGTACTTTTGACTCCATTGTCGAACATATGACGGTTGAGTCGGTATGAATCGAATTTCATAATACTAATCCTTACATTAATATTCGACCCAATAATAACCAGTGAGCGGAGCAGTATAGTCGAACGGGGCCGACCATACGATACCCTACACAACTACCACGGAACTCTAACTTCCTGCGGATCTTTTTTCCGAGCCTGAGCAATATATAGAGGTAGTTGCACCATCTTGCCCGATAAGAGGTCAACTGCACCTCTTCCTTACACTGACTTTTTCCGAATATTACTAATATTCAGTACAGTTTTTCCAATTACTTGTCCGTATAGGACCAATATTTCGCGGCGTTACAAACTCATGGGGCTGCACAATGCTATAATACCCTGACAACATAGTTGTGTAGGGTATAATAATATAAATAATAATAGTTATAAATAATAACCAGTGAGCGGAGCAGTATAGTCGGACGGGGCCGACCATATGATACCCTACACAACTTCCATGGAAATCTAACTTTCTGTGGTTCTATATTCTGAGATTGGGCAATATTTCGCGATATTCGCACAATTTTGACTGGCTAGAGGTCAGCAAATGTTACTAATAATCAGTACAGCACCTCTAATTACTTGTCCAGATTCCCTTCACCGTGGGTTGTGTGGTGATGTTCGGCTTTCGACTCGAAAAGTACAAATAATTAACTTTTCGGTCCACTTCATCCGAAAAATATTTTCTGATCATCACCTAACATTTTAGGCGCTGTCCTTGACCATAACTGGAACCTCATGGAACATTTCAAAGCGATCAGCGCTATATTTCCGCCCTCCAGTGTGGTAATAGGTTACTAAATAATATATGAATACGTAAGCACCTGTAAATATTTAAGTGTCTTTGGCCCGATCCCCTTCTCCATGCAAAAATTCGCGGTGTTTGGGCCATAATTGCGGCCTCTGGAGCGACCAGAAAAACCGACAAAAATAAAGTTTTTGGTCCATTTCATCCCCTAAATATTAACCGATCTTTTCCAAAAACAATAGGGATCTTCATTGGCCAGAACCCATCCTACATGCAAAATTTCGTGAAGATTGGTCCATAACTGTGGCCTGTATCGTGTTTACAAATTATAATGGACAGACGGACGGACGGACGGACACACATGTCTAGATCGACTCAGCTAGTCGAGATATGACGATCGGTATACTTAAAGGTGGGTCTAGGACCAATATTTCGCGGCGTTACAAACTATTGGAGCTGCACAAAGCTATAATACCCTGACAAATTAGTTGTGTAGGGTATAATAAATAGAGCGACTGCAGCATTTTTCCATTGTATATTTTACAGGGAGCTATCCCGAAACTAGAGTCAATATAAATAATTTTTAGTAGAATCCCAAATACCAAATATCAGCCATTTCGGATGAAAATCGTGCCCAACAACAATTTACCGGATGTTGGGGGCTATAACGAAACATGTATCTATATTAATAATGTTTAGTATAAATTTTCACACGTCTCTTGAGATGATACTAAATCGGATGGTTTATTAATGGAAAATTTTACAAGGAAGATAGCTTGATTCCAATAATATAATGCCCTGCCAGCCTACTTTATTCGTCAGAAACAGTGAAAATACCAAATTGTGTGGCCTTAATTTTTCTCCGTATGGATCGTAGGACCCTTTGATAATAATTGTTGATAGGATTGAAAGTGAAAATGTGGGCTAGTCCCCAACCCTCAATACAAGAACTCATATTGCAAACATTTCACATTCGACTTTGAAGCTTTCTCTCATATCTTTTACGTCATCTCTATTTGAGTTCACCATCTACTGAAAGGGGGTTTTCCCCAGTCAAATTTTATTTGTGACTAAAATCCTTCATAATTTGCTTTACCTCTCCCAATAACATTTTGGTCCGCAATCGAATTATTGTTTAGATGGATATGTCCGCCTGTCTGTTTGTCTATCTCTCAAAATCAGACCTCCTCTATTATGATACATTCGATTCTCATACAATAGGATAGATAGATACAGCCGGACCTACGCTTATTTTCGAACCAAAATGGTTAAATTTTGGCATTGGTGGGCAAATAACCTCTTTACTCAAAATGTTCTTGTTAAGGTCAAGTTTTGGTAAATCTAACACTTTATTTTCTGCATTTTATCGGTGTTTAGAATTTTCCAACAGAAAAGGCTTATATTCTGGATTCTTGCATAACGAATAAGGCCATGAATTGGAATAGCTCCATATAAAGGTCGTACGCAAATTTAAGTCTTTTTGTGATCTTAGGTAAAGTTTCTACTGGAAGTGATTGTAAGTCGTAATTTCAGGGTTTTGAAGGGTAAATAATTTGTTCACTCATATATAAGTAGCAACATATTTTAAAGTCATAGCTGTATTTTCCAGCCGAAGTTGTAGAAATTCGGCATTCCGTTTTTTTCTGGGTAGATAACTTCGAAATTTTGTATACCCTTCACCACACTGTGATACAAAGACCAAATATTAGTCCTATTGGCACCAAATTTTGAAAAACGTACTGAAGTTAGTATAATCAAATGTATGTCAAGTTTTGTTGAAATCGGTTCAGATTTAGATTTAGCTCCAATATTTGTATGATTTTAAGAAAAAGAAAATACTAAAAGTTTGGACGATTGACACCAAATATTGCACAACGTACTGAAATTACTACAGCTTAACATGTGACAAGTTTCATAGAAATCGGTTCAGATTTGGATGTAGCTCCCATAAATATATTCTTCGGATTTTATGTGAATAATGCACCAAAAAAATACAAAATATGGCCGAATGGCAGAAAATGTTGCTAAACGTACTGAAGTTAGTCAAGTTTTGTTAATTTCGGTTCATATTTAGATATAGCTTCATATGTGTATTCCTTCGATTTTAAGTTCCGAAATATAACCGATAGACCAAACTTTTACAATGATGTTAATATAGGCTAACGTGTGTAAAAATTTGTTGAAATCGGTTCAGATTTAGATAAAGCTCCCATTTTAGGTTAATGATGCTTATGTTTACATGTAGATAAAAATCAAATATTGAAGTTCCTTCAATTTAATCAATGTTTAAAGTTCCATCAAAAATGCGACGTATGTTTGGAAGAATATGTGCATAGTCTAGGCGGTGCTGTTTTTTAGGTTTTTGGAGTTTTTCTAGGCGCGTTTATACATTTCGGTTTCTGGTTGGTTAAAAAACTATTTCTATATGTCCATGTTTTGATATAGTTCCGATATAAAATTCCCTCCCATTTGAGGTATTTTGAAAATTGTAGATGCAGTTTCCTTCCTGTTAGTGGTTCTATACGTTTGCATTGTGGATCCTTTCAGGCATATTAAATTCAAGGATCATGTTGTAAGATCCCGATCTAATAATTTTTATGTTACAAAAGAACATGCACATTTTCATTCGATACTTATTGAAAATCTCACGATATGAATATATAAATATAGTGCTGGAGGGTTTGTCGGAACTTTGTCCCATTTTCATTTTTTTGTTTTATGTTCTATTTTATATTAACAGATTTAGTTATGCCAATTGCAGCCGGTGGAAACATTCATGGTTTATCGTCTACTCTGTTCGAGTTCTGTACTGGCATTACTGTTCCACATACACACACGCATACATATTTTATAGTATTCGTGTTGCAGTCAGTGTGCAGTTGACATGCCAGCAAAGTGCGAGTGACAGTGGCAGAGAATAGTGTTACAGTGTTGCCTGTCGGTGGTAGTGGTGGTGGTAATGTGGCTGCCACTGATGCTGGCGGTGGCAGTAATAGACGTTTATTTGAATTCCTTTTGTTCTTTAGCTGAATAGCTGGTACGTTGGATGACTGGCTGGCTGGATGGCTGACTGCCTCACTGAAGCTGTTGTTCCATGCCATATAAAATTTTTATATTTTATGTAGCGTTAAATATTTTGAATGCATATTTTATGAAATTTGTGGTGAAATTTTCTTACGTTATTTTTTTCTTCTTTACGTTTTTTTTTTATTTTAATGTTCACACATATACATACGCATTCAGTGGAAGTTTCTAAGGATAAGTGTGTGTGTATTTGTGTATATGTAGATTTGTGAGCCTGAGTATGTCATTTTGGCAAATGTGTTATGACCTCATGTAAAAAAATCTGTTAAATATAATAATCATAATGCTGTTCAAGCAGATTTTTTTCCCTTCGACTTTGGAATTAAATTTCAGTAGCTCTTGGTTTTTTTAGAACTCAATATCAATATGTGTGTGTCATTGCCTTGATTTTATTTTTTTGCAACTCTTGTGTATTCTTTTGGCATTTCTCTTGATTTTGATTTTTTTCCCCACAGTTTGTTCTTCTGTGGAGGGTTTGTTTTATGTCGTCGTTGCCGCTGCCTGCCTTTCTTCATGTATTCCAGTAAGATTTTTCGTTATTTTTTTTTTTGCGTCTTGATAGCGAAATTAATTGGATAAGTTTTTAATTTGCATTTTTCCCTTAGTTCATTGTGCCATCAACAAAACAAAGCAGCAAGAAAAAATACGCCAAGAGTAGCAGGAGAACGAAGCATAAGTAACCAAATATTCTTTGGGGTTTTTTGTAGAGATTTAATTTTTTTTTTATTTTTTTGCTACCAGTCAAAGGATGGCATAACCTTCTCAGCTTCAAAAAAATTTCACATGTTTTCTTGGTTTCATTATAAATAATTTTTTGTTATTGTTTTATTTTTGCATAGTTTTTTGTTGTTGTGTGTCATCAAAGTTTCACTACTACCACATAACCACTTTCCACCATGCATACAAATATGGGGAGACCAAAAAAAAAAAAAACACACTCACACACAGCAAATTTTTTCTTCATACAAAAAATATTAATTAAGGAAAATTGTATTTTCATCTTTAAAAGTTTCGTCATAGGACAATGGCAATTTTTTTGGGGATTTTATACCAAAAATAAAAGTGGTCGGAAAGAGTACTTGAATTTCGTTAATTTTTCCAAAAAATTTCCTTATGGAAAATTGCTTTCATTATAGAATGTAAGAGATATTATTTTTTCTATTATTTTCCAGGATTTACATCAACCATGAAAACAGTTTTTCCATTCTGATTTAGACATTTCCAAAAAATGATTCCGAAAGCCTCAATAGCATCGCCGACCACTCATCTTTATCCCTTCACCACACAGTGTCTTTGTGCATATGTTTGTAAAAGGCAAAGGGAATCAAGACCCATGGTTCTTTTTGAGAATAAGCATAGAATCACTTTCATAGTCAATTTATGCATGTCCGTCCGTCCATGTATTTTTGTAAGCAAAGTACAGGTCGCATTTATGATCCGATTTGTATGAAATTTGGCACAAGGACGAACCATATTGAAATTGGAGAAAATCGCTTCAGATTTCGATATAGCTACCATAGATATTTTCGTCCGATTTGATGTAAATGTTGCACCAAACTCCCAATATTGATCCGATTAATACAAAACAGAGTACTAACTTAGGTCCAGATGAAATCGGTTCAGATTATAGTTTCGTAAGATTTTATGTAAATTGGTGCATCAAATTCCCAATATTTGTCTGATTGAGACAAAATTTTGCACAGAGTACTGAATTGGGTCTAGATTAATATATGCCAAGTTTTGCTGAAATCGGTTCGGATTTAGATATAGCTTCCATATGTAGTTTCGTCCGATTTTTTATAATTGGTGCGCTAAATTCACATTATTAGTCCGATTGGGACAAAATTTTGAAATTTGCTTACTGGTTTACTTTACGTGCAAGAAAAATGGAAGTCATTGGGTTTAAAATCAGTGCTATTCGGCGGATGATCCATCAATTCCACGTGTTAGGCGATCAAAAATGCACAGGCTTGAGCTAACGTGTGAGAGCTCGCACTGCCCTGGGTCACAATAAATATTCCTCTCTTACTTCATTTTAATTCTTCAGACAAACAAATTGTTGTACTACACATAGAATTAGAAGGGGAACATTCGCCACATTACCATATTGCTCCTTAAATAGGTGACTATTTATTTCTAACGCTTGGGATTTTTAATAAAAAACTGAATTAAGCCCACGCTGGAATTCAATATAACCAAAATGTAAAAAACCTGGACCGACATTGACAATTTCCTACCAATAGTTATTTCATCCCCTGAGAAAACGAAATTCACAAAATTAATGACACTTAGTTTGTAAAATTCTGCCGGGTCCTATAACAAACTTAAAATAGGGCCGGGCATTTATGTGAACCTTTTTTTGAGCAACGAAACCCATACGATTTATTTTTTTCGAATTTTACAAAATTTGTAAAAAAAATCCTGTTTTGTCTTCCGTCATCAAATATGTCCTCAACTGGCAACATCGCCACCAACCATCCCACCCCACATCTTTGCCACATGTGTAAGCTTGGTAAAATAACATAAAGTTTCTCTCTTTATGTGTCTACTTTCATTCATCAGCAATTATCAAACAAGTAGTTTGTCATTGCATAAATCATTAATGGCATTACTTAATTTATATGTTAACTTTGACAAAGGAGAGACATGGGACTGGGAGAGAGAATGAGAGAAAAGGATAATAGGCTTAACAATTTTTGTGGGAAATTATTTTTCTTTAAAAAAACAATAAAAGGCAAAACTTTTTAAGTGTTCTTGGCTTTATTGTAATAGTTTAATTACTTGATGTGTGTGGCATGTGAATATTTAATTAAAAAATTACTTAATTAATTACAATTGTGGTAGTTTGTGGGATTTATTGTGGGGTGGTTATATGAAAACATAAAAGATGTTTTATATTCAGAAAGATTGTTTTTAATGGCAATAATTTATAAGTGTATAGACTCAATCGTGGAATAAAATTTCTCTAACATAAATACGTCATATAGTGATGTGATCCAAAAATGTTAATCAATGTCAGTCCAGTCAGTTTCATTTTTGTTTGTTTATTTTACACCCAATTTTCAAATGGTATTCGCTTAATTAATATTGAATAAAATATGCTGAGATTTTTAGTTAAACTCTTAGCTACTAGGAATATGACTTTTTGACTTGTTTTTCTCAAAAAATATTTCCGGTAATATGAATGAATGAACTTTTGAAAAAGGTTTATTCCTTTCAGCATTAAAAAAACACTGATATTATTATTATGGAGGGTATATTAACAATGTCATTCTGTTCTGTTCATATATAAAGTAATATATATTTTTGATCGGGCTTAATTTCTAAGACAACTTGGAGAAATCCGTTTCTAATAATTGCGCAATATTTCGAAGGAAATTTGTCTGTAGACCAATTTGGGTATTTTAAGGATATCAGAAGCGTTATTCAGCAATATTAGCTATAATCTCTTACTGCGTGTTGTCATTGTGGACAAAATAAATATTGATCCACTATTTCGGATAGATCCCATATGACGGTACCCCCTTATCACCAACAAAAACTAATTAATATTCTTTCACTTTTGGGGTTAATCCAAACCCAAATTTCTATTGAAAGTGGAAAACATTTTTTGCATAGTTTTTTTATACCCTTCACCACAGTGTGGTACAGGGTATTATATGTCGTTGTGTATATATTTGTAACAGGCAAAAATAATCGAGACAGACCCATGGTTCCTTTTGAGAATATGCATAGAATCACTTTATGAGTCAATTTATGCATGTCCATCTGTCCGTCCGTACATGTATTTTGGTTAAAAAAGTACAGCGTAATGAATTAGGTCTAGAATTATGTGTGTTAAATTTCGAGCAAATCGGTTCAGATTTATATGCAGCTACCATATATATTTTCGTCCGATTTAAGGTAAATGAGGCACCAAAGTTCCTGTATATCTTTCGATTTGCACGAAATTTGGCACAGCGTAATGAATTAGGTATAGAATTAGGTATAGTGATGTGTGCCAAGTTTCGAGGAAATCGGTTCAAATTTAGATATAGCTCCCATATATATTTTCGCCCGATTTAACGTAAATTGTGTACCAAAGTCCCATATATCTTTTGATTTGCACAAAATTTGGCACAGCGTAATGAATTAGGTCTAGAATTATGTGTGTTAAGCTTCGAGAAAATCGGTTCAGATTTATATATAGCTCCCATGTATATTTTCGTCCGATTTAAGGTAAATGAGGCACCAAAGTTCTTATATATGTTTCGATTTGCACGAAATTTGACATTGAATATTGAGTTAGGTCCAGAATGAAGTGCGCCAAGTTTCGAGAAAATCGGTTCAGATTTAGATATAGTTCCCATATATAGTTTCGTCAGATTTAAGGTAAATGGTGCACCAAAGTCCCTATATATCTTTCGATTTGCACGAAATTTGGCACAGTGTAATGAATTAGGTCTAGAATGATGTGTATTAAGTTTCGAGAAAATCGGTTCAGATCTATATATAGCTCCCATATATATTTTCGTCCGATTTAAGGTAAATGAGGCAACAAAGTTCCTATATATCTTTCGATTTGCACGAAATTTGGCACTGAATACTGAATTAGGTCTAGAATAAAGTGCGCCAAGTTTCGAGAAAATAGGTTCAAATTTAGATATTCTGCAACCTATTCGAAACATCGAATACTTGTTTGTGCAAGATTTCTTGAGCAATTGTGATCTATTGAAAGTAGCATTCAGCAATTAATTTTCTTTCCTACCTCACTCGTGTCTTCTGTCAATTAACTAAGATGTGCATATCCTATGTCTAGCTCTTAGCTCTGCAAACTCCTGAGATTTCGACGAAGTATATGTGGCTCTGAATGACGCAAAAGGTTTAAAACGTTTGAATACTCTCTAGAAAAATGATAAATCTGCAATCAACGTTGCTATTTCGGACAACCAGTGCTGTAGAAATTTTATACACGGTGGTACAGGGTATTATGTCTTTGAGCATTTGTTTGTAACAGACAAATGGGAACGGGATCATGTAGTTCCTTCTGAGAATATGCATGAAATCACTTTTTGAGTCGATTTATACATGCCCGTCAGTCTGTCTATCCATATTGAAATGTAAAAAAAGGACATTTATGATCCGAATTCCATGAAATTTGGCATAGATCACTTATTTGAACCAAATAATCGTTTCAGATGTAAATATAGCTCCCTTATAAAATTTCGTCCGATTTGATTAAAATGCTACATAAACTCTCAATGTATATTCGATTGAGATGAAACTTGGCACAGTGTACTGAAAAGAGTATATAAGGGCATGTGGAGATTTGAAGTCGTCCGATGTGTGATAAGTTTCGTTAAGATTAATATATAGCTCACATATGTATGATAGTCCGATTTTAAGTAAAAGGTACATTAAACTCCCAACGTTTTTCCGATTAATATGGAATGTAGAATACATACCATATTGAGTCTGTAATGCTTTGTGCTTAGTTTCGTTGAAATCGGTTGAAATTTCGATATACCTACCATATGTATTTTCGTATGATTTTATGTAAAGGAAGTACCGAAAACCCAATATAACATAACAACAAAATTTTACAGAAAACACTGAAATCAGTAAAGCCTAACCTGTGGCTAGCTTCGTTGGAATAGGTTTAGATTTAAATAAAGCTCCCATATATATATTTTCGTCCGACTTAAGTAAATACTGCACCAAGGAGCCATATTTTTTGTTTTGCACACAAATTGTTACAATATGCAGAAGTTAGTTTAGCTTAAAGAGTGTCAAATTTTGTTGAAATAGGGTCAGATTTAAATAATGATCTCATTTATATTTTCGTCATGCCTTGACTGACGTTCTAGCGTTTTGTAGAAATTGGTGCAGATGCGGACATAGCTCCCATTTATATTTCAAACGACTTCATGTGAATTGTGCACTAAATAATCAACGGGTGTTCGAGTGAGATTTTGCACGAATTTAGATCGATTTACATAATTTAGTCCTATAGGTTGCACAATGACATGTGTGTGGATCTCACAACGCAAAACAAAATTATTAAAACCTTCTACAAAAATTGTGATTCTGCCACAACCACATACCGAGCTTTGAAAAGAGATTATAGGAGATTATGAGATTATATAAGCATCCAACTACGCAAGCAACTGTCAACATTGTGAAGGAATTTAAGAGACTGAAACGGTTAAAAATTTTGCAAGGTCCTTGCATCATAGTTTCGCTCGTTCCGCTGAAAATATAGCTGCTGTAAGTGAACGTGTTGACTAATACCCAATCGATTTCTCGTTACGCCACATTATGGCATTTTGCATTTAGATCTAACTGATCGTTGATTACACTGTGCGACACGAAAATTTTTCAGGGGTTCTAATGTACCAATTCTGTTTAGTTGGAGTCCCTGGACCACGAAAGTACCTTTGATTTTTCTGGGTCACTTCGAAAATTAATTTTATAACGGTAAATATAGAGAAAAACGTGGTTTCATGGATTTTCCATTTGAAACTTGAATAACTTATTTACTTTATAACGGATTTATATTATTCTTTTTATACCCTTCACCACACTGTGGTACAGGGTATTATGTCTTTGTGCATATGTTTGTAACAGGCAAAAATAATCGAGATAGACCCATGGTTCCTTTTGAGAATATGCATAGAATCACTTTCTGAGTCGATTTACGCATGTCCGTCTGTCCGTCCGTCCGTCCGTCCGTCCGTCTGTCCATGTTAAATTGTAAACAAAGTACAGGTCGCATTTATGATCCGAATTGGATGAAATTTGGCATAGGTCACTTATTTGGCCCAAGGACGAACCCTATTGAAATTGGGAAAAATCGGTTCAGATTTAGATATAGCTCCCATATATATATTTAACCGATTTAATGTAAACAGTCCCTATATAACTTTCGATTTGCACGAAATTTAGTACAGCCTAATCATTTAGGTCTAGAATGATGTCTGCCAAGTTTCGTAAAAATCGGTCCAGATTTAGATATATCTCCCATATATAGTTTCGTCCGATTTCATGTAAATGGTGCCCCAAAGTCCCTATATATCTTTTGATTTGCACGAAATTTGGCATAACGTACTGAATTAAGCCTAGAGTGATGTCTGCCAAGTTTCGTGAAAATCGGTCCAGATTTAGATATAGCTCCCATATATAGTTTCGTCCGATTTCATGTAAATGGTGCCCCAAAGTCTCTATATATCTTTCGATTTGCACGAAATTTGGCATAACGTACTGAATTGAGTCTAGAATGGTGTCTGCCCAGTTTCAAGAAAATCGGTCCAGATTTAGATATAGCTCCCATATATAGTTTCGTCCGATTTCATGTAAATGGTGCCCCAAAGTCCCTATATATCCTTCGATTTGCACGAAATTTGGCATAACGTACTTAATTGGGCCTAGAATGATGTCTGCCAAGTTTCATGAAAATCGGTCCCGATTTAGATATAGCTCACATATATAGTTTCGTCCGATTTAATGTAAATGGGGCCCCAAAGTCCCTATATATCTTTCGATTAGCACGAAATTTGGTACAGCCTAATCATTTAGGTCTAGAATGATGTCTGCCAAGCTCCGTGAAAATCGGTCAAGATTTAGATATAGCTACCATATATAGTTTCGTCCGATTTCATGTAAATTGTGACCAAAATCCATATATATCTTTCGATTTGCACGAAATTTGGCATAACGTACTGAATTGAGCCTAGAGTTATGTCTGCCAAGTTTCGTGAAAATCAGTCCAGATTTAGATATAGCTCCCATATATAGTTTCGTCCGATTTCATGTAAATTGTGCACCAACATCCATATATATCTTTCGATTTGCCCGAAATTTTGCACAACGTACTGAATTGAGCCTAGAGTGATGTCTGCCAACTTTCGATAAAATCGGTCCATATTTCTATATAGCTCCCACATATAGTTTCGTCCGATTTCATGTAAATGGTTCACCAAAGTCGCTATATATCTTTCGATTTGCACGAAATTTGGCATAACGTACTGAATTGAGCCTAGAGTGATGTCTGCCTTGTTTCGTGAAAATCGGTCCAGATTTAGATATAGCTCCATTTTATTATAGATTGATTTTATGTAATTGACGCACCAAGGAACCAATAGGAACAAAACGTTCTAAAGTTAGTATAACCTAACCTGTGACAAGTTTGTTTGAAATCGCTTAATATGTGGATATAGCTTACATATATTTTTTCGCCCAATATCAAGCAAATTGGGCATCATACTCCTCATGTTAGTCAGATTGACATCAAATTTTGCACAACGTACAAAATTGAGCATAGAATTACGTAGTTGCGTTTTCTAGAAGTAAAGACATAGTCAACCGGATGACCTATTTATATTTGTTTGAAGTCGATTTACACACTTTATGGACAAATCTAGGTAGATTCACATTTAGATAAATATCACATATTTTATTTCATCCAATTTCATGTTAATAGTCCTGTTTAATGTACCCATAGTGGTGAAGGGTATCCTAGAGTCGGCCCCGTCCGACTTTACTACTTTCCTTACTGGTTTTATTTCGAAGAGTACAATTTTTCCTTTCAAACAAGATATATATTTGGTAAATCGGTTGAGGATTGGCTGAGTTACAGCGGTTGAAATGTGAAAAAATACGCATAAAATGACAAAATTTATTTTTCTTCGGACTGTACGATGAAATTATGATATCAAGCTATATAAATTTTATTATATTACGGGGAAGAAAATTAAATTAGCTTTTGAAAATGATAAAAATCAAAAAAATCGGTTAAAAAATGGATGACTTATACGCATTTTTGTATTGATTCTATGCATATTCTCTAAAGGAAATATGGTTCTATCTCGTCTCCTTTTGCCTGTTACAATCATAACGGTTTGTAACAGGAAACGATACAGACCCATATTTCCTTTAGAGAATATGCATCTATTCAATACAAAAATGTGTATAAGTCATCCATTTTTTAACCGATTTTTTTGATTTTGATCATTTTCGAAAGCTAATTTATTTTTCTTCCCGTAATATAATAAAACTTATATGGCTTGATATCATAATTTCATCGTACAGTCCGAAGAAAAATAAATTTTGTCATTTTATGCGTATTTTTTCACATTTCAACCGCTGTAACTCAGCCAATACTCAACCGATGTACCAAATATATATCTTGTTTGAAAGGAAAAATTATAATCTTCGAAAGAAAAAAGAATAATATAAATCCGTTATAAAGTAAATAAGTTATTCAAGTTTCAAATGGAAAATCCATGAAACCACGTTTTTCTCTATAATTACCGTTATAAAATTAATTTTCGAAGTGACCCAGAAAAATCAAAGGTATTTTCGTGATCCAGGGACTCCAACTAAACAGAATTGGTACATTAGAACCCCTGAAAAAAAATTTTTGTTATTTTGTAGCACAGTGTTATCTGACAAGTTCGTACAAGGAATGGGTGCTTGAACAAAAGGCGATACGGCAGTCTTTCCAACGAATTTTTTTCAGCGATAAATTATATTTCTCTGTCGGTGGGATTGTAATAACCACAATTGTCATATTTGGTATTCTAAGAATTTTCAAGTAATTGAAAAAAGGTAATTTCATCCAGAAAAAGTACTGTTTTGTTCCCTCTTTGGCCGAAGGTGTGTTTGGTCCTTACTTCTTCGAAAACGATGATTAGACGGCTGTCAACGTCATTTATGGCTGCTATAAAGAATATGACTTGGAGAAAATGTGGTTTTAACAATACGGTGCCTGCTATAAAGGCTGCTATAAAGAATATGACTTGGAGAAAATGTGGTTTTAACAATACGGTGCCACATGCCACACAACTCCAGAGAAATATGTCTTTGCATCCACGTAATTTCTCGTCGTGGCGATATCAACTGGATATGAGGATAACGAGATTTTTATTTGGCTAAGCAGAATAGGTTTTTATGCTAATAAATCTTCAACTCTTGAGAACTTAAAAACCAACACTCGTCAAGTTGTGGCTGAGATTCCGTCCTATATGTGTCAAAAAGAGGTCAAAAGAATCAATGTTGTAACAATTTGTTTAATTTTGAAACCACGAAATGGACTAATTGGACTAAGTGTTTGTATTGGTATATATGGCAAAGCCGATTTTCGATATTTTGAAGCCATTTTTAAATGTTCAAATAGAAATGATTGAGTCTCCATATTTTATTTCGAAATAGAAACGCGGAACTATTCAATCGTTTAGAGTTGACCCCATATAAGGCATCCGAAGAAATTAAATTTGTTTAACCGTATTTTCAAATACTATCTTATTCAGTATTATTACATTAAAGCACCTTTGATAAAATATATCGTCTCTTATAAATCATTAAAAATCGTGTCAAGATTCTCAAAATTTATTATTAAATTTTCAAGTGTACTACAAAATTTAAATCATTTGAAATATGAAAATTTTCTTAAATTAAATTTGGTCTCTGTCATTTGGCTGACGGCTGGCTACAAATACACCTTCATTTTGTCCTAAACTATGGCATATCTTTGGTCTAACGTATCTAGATTTTTTTTACTTTTTGCCATATATAGCAACCATAACTAGATGGGTCACACCAAGACTTGAACCGAACTGCAAAAAAAAACCTGGAACCAAGCAAAGCCAGATAATAAGAATTCAGTTTTGGAAATATTAGCATATTCAGACTGCAACAGAATGAATGAATAAACTTCAACGTAACAGACACAAGTATGGAGAGCGAGCGAGCGGGCAAACGAAATAGCAATGGAATTTCAACAAACATGGCTGACTTTTAGGCTGACACTTAAACATTTTTTTGATGGAACTTGGAGCAAATACAAAAAAAAAAATGAAACAAAATTTGAATAATTCAAATAACCTGAAGAGTACAAGCCAGGACAAAAAAAAAAACATAAACTTCGTTTAATATACAACTTGAATTTCACAACACTGACCCAAAACTGGTAACTGTAAAAAACCAAAACAAAAGCTGCCAAATAATGAACCCCAAATAAAATTCTCCCAAAAATAGTCATATATTGCAGAACAAGGGGAAAACAAAAAAATAGAGGCAAATTGTCATCTGTTCCATCTACCTTGTGGTATTTCGAATTTGGTTTTGTAGAGACTTTCTTCACTACCAAATGTTGTGAAATGTCCTTTTCGCATTTGTTGCCACCCTCTAACTCCGAACTCCATCCGAACCAAACAGGCAATGACTCTTATTTTGACAATATTTCATTAAAGAAAAATTACACACAAGTGAGAGTTGAGGAGTGGCACCCACTCTCACCCAGACCAGAACAGCACAGCAACAACATCAACAACTACTGCCTAGAGGACTGTAACGAAACGGAATCAAACCTTAGCCTTAGCTAGCCACGAAAATATGAAGGGAAAACTCTAACTAACCTTATGGTTTTAAGTGTTTTCTAAGTGGAGTATAAATAATGAAAACGGAGACCTGTATTTGTAAAACCACGCGGGGTAATGAACTCCAGTGTCTAGTTGAGGCCGCCAGTCAGCCAACCAACTAACCAAACATCTGCCCCCAACTGTATAGAGTATGGGTTGTGTGTGGGTTGCAGCCAACTGCACTGAAGTAGTTCGTGTAACACACTTGTGGGTCCAAAACGACAAGAAATATGAAACGAAGTAAAAGTATAATTCAACAACTTAAAATAAAAACAGCAACAACAACAACTACACCAGCAACACCAACATTCAAGACAGAATGACACAACTGTAAACTGTGCAACTTAAAAAGGACACAACAGAAACGAGTCTCTTCGAAATGGCATCCACCAATACCGTGACAATTGCGGGACAAGCAGAAAAATGTCATCAACACACACAAACACAGAGAGTGAAAATAACACAGCAAGAGAAGCCGGGGCAGGAGTAAATGCAACAGCAGAAATCTAAGCAACAACAAGACGAGTTTTCTTGTTCTTTTTCACAAATGTCACATACACCCAGCAAGAAGATGGTGTGACACCCCCACGCTCACAACAACAAATACATATATATCATGCAAAATTTAACGAAACAGAGGAGAAAAATAGTGGCAAAGACTTCTTAAGAAGCAGATCAAGAAGAAGACGAAACGAAAGCAAAGCATCTACAAGAGGAGGTTAAACATAAATTTATAATGAATTTTTTCCATAAGATCAACTCTCAACATCATTCAAGTTGTGCCTCATGGTTATATATTTATTTTTTCTGAGACAAAAATAATTTTAAAGTGAATTTCTGAGTTTTTTTTTTCGGAGGGTCGAAACCTAACCAAATTTTCTGCAAATTGATTTAGCTGAAAATATTTTTGGGTTTGTTATTTTTTCTGGATGACTACGTAAGAAGATTTCCATGAAAATGAAATCAAAACAATACTCATGTGAAGTTAGCAAGGAAATATAACAGACATAAGTACATAATGTAATATCTCCATTAAAAGTCACATAGCATAGTTTGAGGAGGAAAAAATATATTTGCATACTTTTAGGTGGTCAAAAAAACAGTATATTCGAAAAGCAAACATATCGGTAGTATTAAATTAAGTAAAAAATTCATAAATCGAGAATGTTGTTATATACTTAAGGGGACCCCCCATTCTCGGGGTCAAAATTTTTGTTGACTTAATTCCAATCTACACTAATTCAATAATGTCCCTACAAAATTTCAAGTGAAAATCTCAAGAACTCTTGAAGATATAGCCGATTTATTGTGTCAGCATCAAGTGACGGCTAAAGGGCTTCTCAAACTTTAAACGCGTTTTTCTCTTTTGCGAATGGCGGGCACGATAACTCAAAAACTAATAACCCAATCGATTCCAAATTTTTACACGTTTCTCTGTAAGTATATAGCTATCGTATAAGTATATAGCTAGGATAAAGCCAATCGGTGAAGATCTTCCTTATTTTTTAGCTTGGGTTTTGGTCAAAAAATCGGCGATTTTCCAAAAATATTTTTTTCAAAGGTCCGTCATTTTGTTAATTTTAGAGCGAAGTCAATAATCCTAGTTCATACGAGAGCCAGATATGTACTCTTTCTAACACCGTTGGAATTTTCGGATTCCGATGTTCCAGTGAGGAGTTATCATGCCCGCCATCAAAAATAAGGACTTTTCTTTAATTACAAAAAACAACAACAAAGCAATAACAAAAATTTTTTGTAAATTATTTTTCTTCTCTTTTAAAACTTCAAATCTTAACAAGCATTGGTATTGATTTACCAGCCTATTGAAAATCTTAAAAAATTAAAATCGAGAATGGGTGGGGTTCCCTTAACACAAAACATTCTAGAATAAATTTATATAAAATCGGACGAAAACGTAAGTGGGAGCTATATCTAAATCTGGCGTTGGGACAAAATATTCTGCATATGATTCTGAGGCATCTGTTTATGAATACCTGCAGATTTTGTGTGATAGTATTTGACACAAGCCAGATTTCACTATCATATAACAGAATAGACTTTATATGTGAGCTTGTCCATACAACTTATGTGAGCTTCTCCATACAACTTGCAGTCGCCCGAAAGGTTGCTCTCGCTTTTCTAACATGATGTTTGCTACATCGGTGTTGTTAATTTCCATGGTCTTTGTTTTCATGATATTAATCTCAAGTCCAAAATTGCGTGATCTTCTACTTTTGGCTGCATATTGGATATCTTGTGAGAAAGTCTTCGAGCTATCGTGAGGGAATCCATGTTATGTCTTTCCTCTGTGTTGGCCTGGTCCACGCAGACCAACACCAACTGAAGCCAGCTTGTTTATCTTTCTACTTGACTGGTTGCCAGACTTTTGTATATGGTGTTGAGCAGGGTCATTATTTTTGACTCCACATCCATGCCTTTCCATTGCTAAACGAGCGTTGGTGTTATTACCCGTCACCCATCAGAATCACAATTTCATAGTATCAGAATCACAATTTCATAGTATCTTCAGCGTCTTCCGTGGGTGCATAATTGTGTACAAAGGTTGCATGTCTTCCATTGTTCCTGAATCGAGCCATACCCACACGATCAGATACTGGTTTTCATGTCTCAATTCAATACCCTCTAAAAAATTCCGTGTAAATCCGTAAATTCAGCTATAAATGGGAGCTATATCTAAATCTGAACTGATCTTGACTCAATTGCATTGGCTGTGAAAACTCTCATATAGATCTAACAAACATAGGCTCTTTAGTGCACCATTTACATCAAATAAAGCGAAAATATATACGGTAGATATATCAAAATTTGAACCGATTTCAACACAACTTCACATGTGTAAACCTGCACCAATTTCAATACACTGCACACAATTTTCCCTTAGTCGTACAAACTTTGACCAAACTATTTTTCCAATATATAGTATCTAAATCTGAACCGGTTTCAACAAAACTTCACGGACGTCAAGCTGTAGTAATTTCTGTACGCTGTGCATAATTGACAAAAATTGACAAACGTTGGCTGTGCTCCATTTACATAAAATCGGACGACAATATATATGGAAGCCAAATCAAAATCTGAACCGATTACATACATCAATCTAGACTAACTAGATTCAGTACGCTGTAGATAATTTTGTCTCAATGGGACACATATTGGGAGTTTGGGATACAATGTACATTAAAACGACCGACACTATACCTGAACCGATTTCGGTTCGCCCTTGGTCCAAATAAAAGAGCTCTACCAAATTTCATCCATATCGCATCATATTTGAGGCCTGTACTTCGTTCACAAGAATACATAAATTGACTCAGAAAGTGACTCAGTACATTTTCTCAAGAGGAACCATGGGTCTATCTCGATTCTTTTTGACTGTTACAAACACTTGCACAAAGGCATAATAACATGTACAAAAGAGTGTTGAAGAGGAAAAAATAAACTTTAATTTAGAATTCTAGAAATTCTATGCTATCAACTGTATCAGACTACAAACCGATGGGTCGTTTCTACGATCCTGAGTCTCACTCGGCCAACGACTGTCACCTAAGTCGATTGTGTAAAAACAGTAGAGCTCTTTCAATAACATCAAACAAATTGATCCAGATTGGAATTCGAATCTGTTTTCGAATATATTTAATAAGAGCCGAACATCCCCCTTCATGCATCCGATGCCCCGTGACATTCCAATAACCAATTTTGGCATCAACATCAACATTTGAGTATAACAAAATAAGAATAACAGAAGATAGAGCCTCCCCGGAGAACATGACAGTACTAAATACGCAAAGATCCCAACCACTGCACTGTAAATTCGGCATTGTTTCTAGGCAACGGTAGAAGTCATGACATAGGATAGGCTATTGTTGTCACCTCATCTACTTAGATCGAATAAAAACAAATTCATAATGAAACTATAGCAAAGGACTAATCGAGAAGGATGGCAATTATTTTTGGAAGATCTCCTAATAGAAGTAAAAAGAGAAAAATCTAGAAATACGACTGTAGTTGAGCTATGTAAAAAGATGCACCGTTAGGAGGCCTAGGTAATATTGTTTGACTTTTTCATTAATGCACCGGTAGGAGGCCTAGATAATATTATCTGACTTTTTACCAACTTGTTTTGTGTTGTTTTCAGTGTTGCTTAATCTGGCCCCAAATTACATTTTTTGAAGTACACTGTAACGATAAGAGTGCATCGATTAACGTAAATATTTTGTGTGACGATAAAGCGCTATCTACGAAAATACGGATTTTATGAATTTAGTCCATACTGATAATGCAAAATCCAATATTCGATATTGCTTAAATACCTGACCATTAAAAGAGTTTTGTTAGAGTCAACATAATTAAATAATCGCTCAAAAAAGACTCCTTTGGATTGGTGCAATGTAATTTGAAACATCTGCCGTACCGAACTTTATTGTCTGCTAGTAGGTTGTTTACACTCTGAGACACTTTAATACGAACTTCAACGTACTAAAAATATAGGTGAGACCATTTGGTATTGCAGTTTATTAAACAGCATTTAATAACAGCATGGAAATTTTTCTGGGAAAACATGGAACCCGAGATGAAAAATTATATCCCTGTGGTGTGGAGAAAAGGAGACGTTTACCTTTAACAGGGGCTATATCAAAAGTATAACTATAAAACTATGTTCCTCAACTTCCAAAAACTCGGAATGGTAAATTATATCCACTTCAATGGAAAATATCGATAAAAGCTTTAAGTAAGAAAAAAAGTTTCGGGAAACGTGTATTCCCCCCGCCAAGATCACGTAATGCTAAATGAATGCCTGCTAAAACTTTAATAGTGCCGATAATAGGATGGGACCATTGTATGGGACCTATGTCATACACCAAAACTCCGGACTTCAAAACTTACAAACATTTAGGTTGGAAAATACGCCTCAATCTTTAAAGAAGCCATATAGCTCGGTTGTATTAAATTTTAATACAGCCAATTGTAAATTCAAATTTGTTAGATTTTTACAAAGTGTCTAGTGTGGACGAGGATATAGAAACTTAACGCACAGTTTTTGATATTCTCTAGGTTATAGCTAAAGTTTAAAATTGCATTGTTATAAAATTGTGATTCCAATTTTGATTTGAATTGCCATATTAGTGAGGATACAATGTAGCCTGAAAGTTTTACTTAAAATCTAATTGCAAAATATGCCGCAGCACTCGTAGTAACAAATTTTCCAATTTGCATGTTTTCCTAGGTGTTTATTTTTGTCTATGGCAAATTTTAGAATTTCCAATCTTTGTGGAGCTTTCAGTGGTTAGAAAATACAGTTTAACTAAGCTATCTTACATAGCATTCTTTATGGGCATTATGTTTATAAATCTAAAAATGTATATTGTTTTATTTTGATTAACCACAAATATTTGTTCACTTTTTTAGCAAATATTTAACAATTATTTGTAAAAAAATTAAGTCAAGCAAAAACAGCGCAAAAATAACAAATACCTTAACAAATTTATGGAATTTAAGAAAATACCACTCTCCCTAAAAAAATTGTGACAAAAGCAAATTTTTTATTGTGTTATAAATAAAAAACCTACTTTATAAATCAAATTTGTCATGCTTTTCTTGACAATAAATTTTATTTTTCGTTTTTTTTTTTTTTTTTTTTTTTTTGTGTTATTTGCTTTGTTTAACAAGTAGACTTATTTGCATTACAAATGCAAATATGTATGAAAAAAATGTTGACATACACACACATACTTACATGTACATATTTGTGTAATGTCATTTGTCATAGCCGTTACAATCAACTACGAAATTCCAACGTTATTATTTGTCTAATTTTTTGGATAAAGTACAATTTAGTGGGGGAGAGTGGTCATTTTGAAAGGTTGTTAGCGACCTGTCACGGTCTTTATGATTTCCGCCGGATGGCAAAAATTATTTTGTTTCTTTAGTCATTGGGGTAGGATATTTCAAATATGGTTTAGATTTGTGTTATTTAAGATTTTCTTGTGTTTTATTCTGGAAATTCGCTATAAACTCAGAACTAATTAATAATTTAAATGGTATTATCTCATCCGTGGCACAGGGGTTTTCAATATATATTCTCAAACAGCTTAACAACTTTATTGTATACAGATATATTTTTTCAGATTTGGATATAGCTTCCGTACATAATTTCGTACGATTTTCAAATAGAGTTTACGTTTTTATATTACATCCTCATAACCGTATAAATAGATTTTATATATTTTGTATGTCAAAGTGAAAATTTCTAAGCAATTTTGAAACCAATTCGAATTGAACACCAGTAAGGAAAGTAATAAAGTCAGACTGGGCCGACTATATGATACCCTTCACCACTTTGGGTATATTGTACATATGTAGCCTTACAATTGCATGTCAATGTTCCCTCGAATCAAATTCATAAATTAATTTCATTTGGATAGATTTAGAGTCGTCTGAGTACCATGAGACAAATTTGTGGAAAACGATTTATAACAAAATAGATACATCCTATTCGATACGCCGCACTGTTAAAAATTTAATTTCAATCAGACACCGTTCGAGACTATGGAAGCTATGGCTGTATCTGTACCAATTTCAACAAAACGTAATAACGTCATTCAAGTCTCAATTTGATACGTTGAGCAAAATTTCATATTAATCGGACACACTTTAGGAGTTTGGTGCACTATTTATGTAAAATTGGACGAATATATTTGTATATGTAGGAGCTATATCGAAATCTGAACCGATTTTTCCGAAACTCACCACACATCATTCCAGACTCAATTCAGTACGCTATGCCAAGTTTCGTACAAATCGAAGGATGTATAGGGACAATGGTGCACCATTTACATAAAATCCGATCCGATTTTCCCGAATCGTAACACAAACATTTCTATACTTAATTAACTACGTTATGCCAAATTTCGTTCAAATCGAAAGTTATATAGTGACTTTGGGGCATTATTTACATAAAATCGGACGAAAATATATATGGGAGCTTTATCTAAATCTGAACCGACTTTCCCGAAACTTACTGAGTCTGCAATGATGATTCCAGACTCAGTTCATCACTTTATGCCGAATTTCGTGCAACCCCAAGTATACATAGGGGCTTTGGTGCTCTATTTACCTAAAATCGGACGAAAATATATAAGGGAGCTATATCTAAATATGAACCGATTTTCACGAAACTCACCACTCATAATTCTATACTCAATTCAGTACGCTATGCCAAATTTCGTGCAAATCGAAGGATATGTAGGGACTTTGGTGCACAATTTACCTAAAATCGGACGATAATGTATATTGGAGCTATACCGATTTTCACGAAATTTAACACACATCGAAACAATACGTAATGATGAAGTAAAGGCTAC
>NW_026883192.1:0-46294 GCF_032173495.1 Musca vetustissima | reverse complement strand
ATTCCCTAAATCGAAAGCCACAGAAAAAAATGTCAT
Organism: Musca vetustissima; assembly: GCF_032173495.1. Taxonomy (NCBI): domain Eukaryota; kingdom Metazoa; phylum Arthropoda; class Insecta; order Diptera; family Muscidae; genus Musca; species Musca vetustissima. The sequence continues at coordinate 46,258 of NW_026883192.1, read as the reverse complement.
TCGAACATCTAAAAATTAAAGTTAAATTTCTTCCCACCCATCATACACTGTGCAAAAGTATCCATTTCTGTCAATGGATGCTTGTGTGCAAAACAAACACTTAAATATACATATTACGTTGTCCCCGACGCAACACGATGATGTTTTGTACAACTGAAATGAAAACGTGTCATCATAACGCTGGTAAAGAGACCCTACCGAAGAAACTTGGTCGTCGTCTCGCACAGCATTGCGTTGACAATTTTCATATCTTATGGCGAGCAAGTTAACAGTGTCCAACGTCCTTTGCGATATGAAATTCCATGGAGCGATGATGCTGAAGTTTGCGGCTATCGTATCGTCCGTTCGTTCGTGAATGAATATTGGCAGGCAAATATTGTTAAAAATGTCAATAATTCATTTGTTATGGCTGCTCAATGGTTGTAGGCAACATGAGATATCACCTCACTCGCTCGTTCGGTGTGGTGTTGAGACAGCCCAGTATGCGTGTGTATCACCATGGCCGTTGTCGTCATCGTCATCATCCACGTCGTTTTAACTGCTTATCATTATTTTATTGAAATGGGGACTTCTTTGCGTTTCCAATCGACAAAGCCCTTGTTGTTGTTGCTGCTGCTGTTTTCTTATGAAGCCAGCAAAGTTTGTTGGCTGAGAGAATATGCAAATTAAAAATGACATATAGTGGTTCTGTTTCATTTGCTGTTATACACGTTAAGGATGCTGGGCCGATGCGATTCGGTCCGGCCTGGTCCGGCCACAAACAGAAAAATAAAACAGATGTGATTTAATTAGCAACAACAAAATATAATAATAATGTGAAATGGGTCCACAAATGATGATGAGTGGTCAATTTTATGGAAATGTTGTTGTCTTTTTAACAGGAAAATTTATGATGGCGATATAACCAGGATTATAAGTGGGTCATAATACATACACATATCCGTTAAGACTACGACAGGAGATAATATTTAAGTTTATCATTTAAGGGAAGTGATGAAATTGTTTTTGGTTTCTTTGATTAAACAAGAAATAAAACAAGAAAGCAGCATATGCAAAGTCCTATATATTTGTATAAATTTCTAAACTATGTTGTATATAGAGTTGGGGTTTTAAGATTGTTAAAATCAAATGGGCTGAAATAACTCCATAAAAAGTATTTATAATACCCACTTTTAGCATTGCCACCATAATTATGTCGTCCAACTTTTTGTGTTTTGAAGAATGTCGAAACTTTGAGTGACGTGGCCCTAAATTTTGTAGTTCAGGAGTTGTTATTGCACATATATATTCGTAGAAGCTATGTCCACTTTGCGTAATTGTTTTACCGGAAAGCCATTACGCTTTCCAATTACGCTATTAATAGTCGATTTTATTCCATGTGTACTCCAACATACAAATTCCATAACCTTTGAGCTTCATCTACATACATATATGCCAAATCGGGGTATTTATACCCTTCACCACACTGTGGTACAGGGTATTATGTCTTTGTGCATATGTTTGTAACAGGCAAAAATAATCGAGATAGACCCATGGTTCCTTTTGAGAATATACATAGAATCACTTTCTAAGTCGATTTATGCATGTCCGTCCGTCCGTCCGTCTGTCCATGTTAAATTGTAAACAAAGTACAGGTCGCATTTATGATCCGAATTGAATGAAATTTGGCATAGGTCACCTATTCGGCCCAAGGACGAACCCTATTGAAATTGGGAAAAATCGGTTCAGATTTAGATATAGCTCCTATATATATTTAACCGATTTAATGTAAACGGTCCCTATATATCGTTCGATTTGCACGAAATTTGGTACAGCTCAATCATTTAGGTCTAGAATGATGTCTGCCAAGTTTCGTAAAAATCGGTCCAGATTTAGATATAGCTCCCATATATAGTTTCGTCCGATTTCATGTAAAAGGTGCCCCAAGGTCCCTATATATCTTTTGATTTGCACGAAATTTGGCATAACGTACTGAATTAAGCCTAGAGTGATGTCTGCCAAGTTTCGCGAAAATCGGTCCAGATTTAGATATAGCTCCCATATATAGTTTCGTCCGATTTCATGTAAATGGTACCCCAAAGTCCCTATATATCCATCGATTTGCACGAAATTTAGCATAACGTACTTAATTGAGCCTAGAATGATGTCTGCCAAGTTTCATGAATATCGGTCCTGATTTAGATATATCTCCCATATATAGTTTCGTCCGATTTCATGTAAATGTTGCCCCAAAGTCCCTATATATATTTCGATTTGCACGAAATTTGGTATAGCCTAGTCATTTAGGTCTAGAATGATGTCTGCCAAGTTTCGTGAAAATCGGTCCAGATTTAGATATAGCTCCCATATATAGTTTCGTCCAATTTCATGTAAATGGTGCCCCAAAGTCCCTATATATCCATCGATTTGCACGAAATTTGACATAACGTACTTAATTGAGTCTAGAATGATGTCTGCCAAGTTTCATGGAAATCGGTCCTGATTTAGATATAGCTCCCATATATAGTTTCGTCCGATTTCATGTAAATGGTGCCCCAAAGTCCCTATATATCTTTCGATTTACACGAAATTTGGTACAGCTTAATCATTTAGGTGTAGAATGATGTCTGCCAAGTTTCGTAAAAATCGGTCCAGATTTAGATAGATAATTGCCGCACCATATATATTTTCGCCCGATTTCAAGTAAATTGGGCATCAAACTCCTCATGTTGGTCAGATTGACATCAAAGTTTGCACATCGTACAAAATTGAGCATAAAATTATATAGTTGCGTTTTCTAGAAGTACAGACATAGCCCAACGGATGACCTATTTATATTTGTTTGAAGTCGATTTACATACTTTATGGATAGATCTAGGTAGATTCACATTTAGATAAATATCACATATTTTATTTCATCCAATTTCATGTTAATAGTCCTGTTTAATATACCCATAGTGGTGAAGGGTATCATATAGTCGGCCCCGTCCGACTTAACTACTTTCCTTACTGGTTTTCAATTAATTATGCCCCTAGCCTTATGGATAATCGTTAGTCTCGCTAAAACCCGAGAACGGCTAGACGAATTTTTCTTATCTTAATCCTGAAATGTTCGTGGAGCTCCAGGAAAGGTTTAAAAGGTGAGAAAATATCGAATATATACTGCGAAACCTCTAAAAACTGGCTTTTATATTTCCCATACAATTGCTTTCTAAATAAAATATAGAGTCATAGAGACAATTTGCATTTTGTGTCAAATTATTTTATTTTGCATTTCACTATGATCCGGCAATTGATAATCGGTAACAATTGGGGAAATTAAAATAATTTGTAAATATTGTAAGGCGTTAAAATACACTGGGGAATCTTTTATATTATGTTGTCCTGGAGGAAAAGTAAAATTGCCACAATTGGCCTACCACCAGATCCTTTACGCTCATTAGTTTATGGGATTGAAATTGATTCTACGCACTTTTTCGCAGATACAAGGACATATTTATCACTTACTGGGAGCACTATTACCACTACCTGATGCATATAATTAATTTCTACAAATTTATTTTATAGGTATACAGATGCGGAGGTTGTGCTCACAATTTAACATTGAAAAGAACAATTGTCCAAGAATTACAAATGTTTCTACATCAAACTAACAATTTAGTAAACATGGTCAAAATAACATTGTATCGGATGCCATCTGATAGCCATAATATTACCATTCGAGCTGATGAACATACACGTAGATTTAATTCACATAAATATGTATCTGAAACACACAGAAGCTATGATGGATTAGAATATCCTTCGATCTTCTGGCAGGGGGAAGATGGATACAATTTTACTATCAAAATTGTAAATCAAGTAACAGATAAAACATTGATTTAAAAACTGGATTTAAAAATATTTCCAAATTCCATTCATATCTATTTATCTATCTATCAATCTATATAAAAATTGAAACTAGAGAACGACTGAACGGATTTATCTTATCTTAGTCGCGGAGGTATAGGTAAGATTTAAAATATGAAACAAGATAATCGAAACCCGCGAAAATATTATGAAACATATTTGCATTTCCACGAATTTAGTATCGAGCTATTTTGATTGCACCACCAAGACCCCACATGATAATAAGGGGTACCATTATATGGGGGCTACCCGGAAACTTGAACCAGTATTGATAATTTTTGGTAAAGAGGTTCTGATCATCTAAAATAAAACATTACAGCTCTTTGGTTGTAACACTAGACCAAACTGCCCAAAATACGAATATTGTGGGTACCGTTATATGGGAGCTACCGGGCAAATACGAAATTACATCCATACCGTTATATGGGGGCTATACGAATACTTAAATCAATATTGAACATTTTGATAAGGGCGATTTTCTGCTCAATAAGTATCCCTAATATTAAATTAGAAGCAATTCTGTTGAATATTGGGGGTAAAATACCGAAAATTATTCATCAATTATATTGCTAGGCAAGACAACGTTTGCCGGGCCCGCTAGTGAGGGTATAAAAACTTTGATATCCGTTTTAGACAGTTTTTAATCAATTTACAAATGTCCTTCCGACTGTCTGGCCATCGATTTCATCCAAACATGCCACATCGTAATATTCCTTTCCAAACATTATTTTAAACATGTCTATATAATGTTGGAAATTGGGACTTACCCACAAAGTGTCAACATTTTGAAAAAATTTTAATCGAATATCAAGAATATAATATTTATATCCTTCACCAAACTGTGGTCCAGGGTATTACGTCTTTGTGCAAATGTTTGTAACAGGCAGAAGGAATCGGGAAGGAAGCATGGGTCTACTTCCTTTTGAGAATATGCTTAGATCACTTTCTGAGTCGATTTATGCATGCCCGTCCGTCCATGCATTTTTGTGAACAAAGTACAGGTCGCATTTCGGATCCGATTTGGATGAAATTTGACACATATCACTTATTTGGCCCAAGGACGAACCATATTGAAATTGGAGAAAATCGGTTCAGATTTAGATATAGCTGCCATCAGGGACGTACGCAGGGGGGCGGCCCTGGGTGCCAGGCCCCCCACCCCGAATTGAATTTTTTTTCACAGTAAGTTTATGTTTGCAACAGCGAATTTTTTCATTTTGTACTTGTATTTGGATGAAATCCAAATTTTCTGAAACTGATTTGGTCCAAAGAATCATGGGGTCTAGAACCAATATTTCGATGAGGCACATTTTCAGCGTATCAAAGTGTATACACCCTCATTAGACATAAGGCTGAGTGTATAAATATCCATTAAAAATTGTTGATATTTGTATATGGTGTACATTATGGTTTACATAATCGGTTTGTAGAAATGTCGGTATAGGTCCAATTTTAGGTATGTTCCCTACATTTTCATTTTAAGCACCTGCCAGTATATCTATGGCGGAGGGTATCCGAAGTTTGGCCCCACCGAACATAATGCTTTTTCACTTGTTTTAACATATTTTCTTAGATGGGTCTATAGGACAGCCTCAACTGGAACCTCTCCAAAGACGGTTAACCCGTTGAAAAAATGTATACCTTATATATCGAATAATAATTTTTCCGTAGACCTCGACAAGCCATAGACTGAGGGTATATATCTGTCGGGAACACTGATACATTTTTACTTATTTTATGTTTAGACCTACGGCACATGACAATTGTTATACGAATTGTCCTATGTGTTACAAAAAAAAAAAAAAAAAAAAAAAAAAAATTAATAATAATGGACATAAAAAATTATCCATCAAACGATAGAAGTATATATAAAAACATTTTGATATGTTTCTATCATTTTTGACATTACACTTCAATTTGCCAATGGGGAAATGTTGTATTGGGTTAATTGTCAAATATGTTTTCGCTGTTGTTGTGTCTATTGCCCTCTGCAACAAATCGATTTCTGATTGTAGTCATTACAAGTTTTACGTTGAAATACTTTGATATTATCGCCCAAAACAGAGGCCAAAACAAAAAACTTTGATGCTTACGACACTCGCCAAGGAGAGCAAATAGAACAAATGTCAATATGTGAAGATTGCCACTGTGGTGCTGCGGCGGCGGCGTTGTTGTTGTTCTTATTTGTCTGTTTGATGATGAATGCAACAGAAGGCTCATTCCATAAATACCTCCCAAGGGTATACTGCTATGTGGTATCAATCTTATGTCTGTTACCATTCTTTCAATCATTCATTTTGTTGTTGTTGCTGTTGGTGCTTAAAGTAGAGGGTATGGACAGGGATATAGAACTTCGTTGTGTGTGCCAACTTCTTGGTTAATATTTAACATTGCGTAATTGTTGAGTGATTTATTTCGATATGAGTTCTTCGATTTTTTGTGTGTTAATACCACTTGTGGTACTCAATGCTTTTCACATTACTTTTTCTTTTATTGTTATCATTATCCTCCTCATCATCGACAGCAGCAGCAGCAGAGTTGGCCACAATTTCTCCTTCCATATATGAATCGCGGGTATTGAATTCTTGGCACGGGATATGTGTGTTAGCTGTCGTTTTATCTGTCTGTATTAGAGTGCGTGATTTGGTACTTAAGGCCTACATCATTATTGTTCAGACAAGGATTTTGATGAAGCTGATGGTAGTGGTGGTTGTGAAGGAACTATTTTGTAGTTGCTGGTAGGGGTTACATCATTATCTATTAGGTTGCAGCTTCACTGTTTGTGCTATTGATTAGTCAACTTTTTTTTTTGTTTTCGATAAGTCTTCTAGTTGCCGGAAGATTTCCTATTTTTGGCATTTGCCATAAATGCCACTGATGAACTTGATGTTCAGTTATAAGTACAAATGAGACCAACTTAATTGGATTTATGTGTTTCAATTAAGCTGATTTACCTTTTGTTGCCAAGTGAATGTCTATTTGTACTTGTTTTCTTGGTTAGATCTAATGGCATTTTTGTATCCAATTCATAATTAGAAATATGTTCATGTTTATTTTATTTCTGAAGTATGTTCAAGATAAATTTAGATTGGTTTCAATTAATAATAAGGTTTATGGATAATGCAATCTGATTTTTTCTTCTTCTTCTTCGAAAGAATGAGAAAAAACAAACTATGTTATCTTGTACGATATTTTTACACTCTTTTGGCTAATGTGGCTCATCCGAGTATTGGTTTTAGACCCCTTATTTCCATGGAGTAAAGCAGTTTCAGAGTATTTGGAGCCGATTTAAAAATGTCTACCCGATCGTCTGTCAGGTGCCCATGAAAACTTTTGAAAATAATTACTTATTCAATCCGAATTTTATTCCCAACTTAAATATTATTTCCAACACAAATTGTCAAAATTTAGAAATAAACTTAATTAGATATCATAAGAACGGACTATCCGAAAATGTGAATTATCGATCCGATCCTTCTAGTACCTCCCCTACAAAGGGTTAATATGTTGGAAGCAGCACCAGATTCAAGCTCCTCGATATACACAAAGCCACCTGGATCTCTTCTGATCAAGCAACGATAAATCAAATTGATCATGTTGTGATAGACGAAAGGCATTCATCCAGTGTTTTAGACGTCCGATCGATCCGAGGAGCGAATATCGACTACCTTGTGGCAGCCAAGGTACGCACCCCTCTTAATGTAGCAGCAAAGGTGCGATCAACACAACACGGAAACTCGACGTTGAGAAGCTGCAAACACAACTGGTAGCCGAGGACTAATCCGCCCAACTTACCCACCTGCTTGAAAAAAGTCCCGATAATAGTATAGAAGCACAATGGCAAAGAATTGCCCACTCCCTACAAACTGCAGCAAAAGCAACACTTGGGTACCAAAAACCACCACCAATAAACCCATGGTACGATCAGGAGTGTCGTAATGCTACTGATGTGAAAAACGCAGCGTATAGGTCATTTGGAAAAGCTTCTGGAGCATTTGGAAAAGCTTCTGGTATCAAATAGTGGCGTTGAAGAAGATACCCCAGAACCAATAAGAGATGATTGTAAAGAGTGTATACCACCTAGCCAAGATGAGGTCATAAAAGCAATTTATCGGCTCAAGAACAATAAAGCAGCAGAGCCGATGCGTTACCAGCCGAACTATTCAAGACTGGTGGCCAGGTGCTGGTCAGGAGCATACACCAGTTGATTAGTACAATTTGGCTAGAGAAATGCATGTCCAATGATTGGAACCTCAGCATCCTGTGTCCCGTGCACAAAAAAGGAGACAAGACGATATGTGCCAACTATAGAGGAATAAGTCTCCTTTCCATTGTATATAAAGTAATATCCAGTGTGCTGTGTGAACGACTGAAGCCAATGGTCAATGACATTATTGGACCATACCAATGCGGCTTCAGACCTGGCAAATCCACCATTGACCAGATTTTCACTCTGCGCCAAATTCTGGATAAGACCCACTAAAAACACATCGACACATACCACCTATTTGTCGACTATAAAGTCGCATTCGAAAGCCCTATCCGTTCAGAGGTGTTTAAAGCCATGTCTACGTTCGGCATTCCTGCAAAATTAACACGGCTATGCAGGATAACTTTAAGTGGCACAAGGTCATCAGTTAAAATAGGAAAAGACCTATCGGAGCCCTTCAATACTGAACGAGGATTTAAACAAGGTGACAGTTTGTCGTGTGATCTTTTTAACACCCTGCTGGAAAAGGTCATACGAGACGCAAAGGTGAACAGAAATGGCACTCTGTACACCAAACAACACATGTTACTCGCCTACGCCGATGTCATCGATATAATGGGTAGAACATTGCGAGCGGTAACATCCGCCTTTGAAGAAATTGAAAAGGAGTCTGCCAAAGTGGGTCTGGCAGTAAACGGCGAGAAGGCCAAGCTGATGGTATCAACGCGCAAGACGTCCAGTAGACTCGGACCAACTGTGGAACTTGAGAACTACAGCTTGGAGGTAGTTAAAGATTTTATATACCTTGGTACCGCCATAAATAAAACGAATGACATCAGTTTTGAAATTCGGAGAAGGATTGTGATGGCCAACCGATGGTCTAAGTATGCAGTTTAGGAACAAGGTCACCTCCAGCCAGACCAAACTCACACTTTGGGTGTTTGAAAGAAGACTTCTCCGAAAGATCTACGGGCCGATCTGCGTCGACGGTGAATATCGGCGTCGAATGAACCATGAGCTCTACAATTTATACACGGACATCGACATAGTCAGTCGTATTGAGCTGCAGCGATTACGGTGGCTAGGTCATGTTATGCGAATGAATGAGAATGCCCCAGCTCAAAAGGCATATAAAAGCGAGCCTACTGATGGTTCCGTAGAAGGGAAAGGCCACGAATTAGATGGAAAGACCAAGTAGAAAACAACATTTTGGCTTATGGAACAACCGTTCTTTAACAAGCCAGCCATGTTAGTAAGTAATATTATCTTCATTTATGTAATTATTTATTCTAGACTTCTTCGACTAATAAACGATCCTACATTCCGAGGATGATATTGATATAGGCCACAATACATACGATACAATTTTGGCTAACAAAAAAACCCCCCAAAGAAACTGACTAACAACAACATCAGCATTAAACAACATTTATGAATCAATGCCACATTTAGAAATTCATTCAATAAAATTTATTTATGTATGTGTTTTTGTTGATTTCTTTTGAATTTGTTGTTTCTTGGCTGATTTTTAACAAGGGGTTAAATGATGCTAAGCCATGGTGTGTTACATTAGGTTGGTTCTTATAACTAAAAGTCCAATAATTCAAAATTATTTTCGGAAAGCCTAAAATTTTAGATATGTATATAACTATCAGGTCATAAAATGTTTCACAACAATTATTTTGGGGCCAGCAACATATGTGCACGAAGAGACAGGGGAGAGGAAGAGACAGGGGAGATTTATTGATTTTAAAAAATAAATCAATGTATATTGAATTTATGAGGATAGAAGTTGTGTTTAAAATATTAATATTTGGTAATAAGGATGCTCCTTATGTCCCGCATACATATGTACTACCAGCGAATGGATGAATGAATGAACAAAACAAACATGTTGGGATTTCTCTTGCCTCCTGGTGGCGAATAGGTGGAACAACAACGAAGGAACGTCGCATTTTATTTGCATACATATTACGACACGATTTTCTGCTAAGGGGGGTTCGAGTGGAATACCCCTACTCCATAGCCAAGCCAACAACATATTCCCCCTTCTACTACCAAAACAACAACCATTGAAAATATGGCATAAAAAATAAATAAATGCACAAATTCATCGCACATATTTTATATCTTAAAAGATGGCTATAATGCTAAACAGCCAACATACTGAATCTCTTTAACACTTTCGTGCAACACCTCTTACTTTGGACGAATTCAAAGACAAAAACAAAAATAATACAGCCATAATGAATAAATACATTTATACATACTCGTACATAGCAAGAACAACGTTGTCAATGACGTTGACTACAGGATCGGCTAGTTTTTGTGACAAAGCGACAAAAAACTAAACCTCAACACCAATGGCTTAAAAAAACATTTGTCTCAAATATGGTCATAATTCATGCAAACAAATAAATTTACATTGGTTAAGACCCTTGTACTACTCGCATGAGGAGAAACCCACGCATTTTTTCCAACCGACAACAATTCACATTTGTTTACAGAGAAAAATGAGAAAGGATGTACTTTTTTTCTTATTTTATTTCTTTGGAAATTTCAGATATACTACTAAAATAAAACAAAATATTGTAAATTTTCCTCATGAAAATCCAATAACTTTCTTATGAACTTTGATTGTGCTAACGCACTATGGACCAAAAATCAAATTTTTGGCAAACAGTTCATTTCAGGTAGAACCGATAAAATGTTATATATTTGAAATCTATGGACTTTGAACTTAACACCAGTAAAATTTTATAACATTTTATGTCACGGCTTACAAAAGAGGTCGAAGTCAAGACATGCGTCAAAATATTAAGATGAAATTAAACATGAGAAACTGGTGATTATAATGGATATAATGTTTTTTGGAGATTCTCATTGGGTGTGAAATATTCGCATAAAAAAACTCTCAACATTGACTTAGGTTTCGGGCCCATTTTGATATTCAACTTTACACATATGTAATTGTATATTTAAAAGAGAAGAAAAATAATTTGTCTTTTTTTGGAAATTAGCCTAGTTTTGACCTAATGAACTTCCTTATTGTTTAGCTTAATACCGATTGGCTTTATCCTAGTTCATAGGATAGCTGCTTCGAGAAAAATGCGTTTAAAGTTTGAGAACCACTCTCGCCGTCACTTGATGCAAACCAGGGATGATCCGTGTGACGAGTTTTTAGGTTTTCGACAATAAAAAAGGTGTAAACGTCGGAAACGTCATATACCTGTATAAAATTTAATAAATGTAGTAAACGTCATTTACTTGAATGTTATTACCATATACAGTTATTTTCAAGAACATATGTTATTTTTTCATATATCTGACTATTCCTTACTATAATTGATACAAATTGTAAACGTTTTGGAGAAGAAAACTTTTAAATTTGATATGGATTTGAGTAAAGCATACGTAATTTCCAAATTGATTAATGGAAATAGCTATGTTGTCAAAAACCTAATGGTTTTGGGTGGGTTTCCGTCGTTTCTCACCTATGTATTATACGTCGGACATGTATGGCATTTACGTCACTGTTTCTGACGGACCATCTCTGATGCTAACACAATAAATCTTCAAGACTTGTTGAAATTTTCACTTGAAATTTTGTAGGAACATTCTTGAATTAGTGTAGATCCCTTTAAGGGAACCCCACCCATTCTCGATTTTAATTTTTCAAGATTTTCAATGGGCTGGTAAATCAATACCAATGCTTGTTAAGGTTTGTAACTTTACACATATATAAATGAAGATTTAAAATAGAAGAAAAATAATTTACAAAAAAATTTTGTTGTTGTTTTTTGTAATTAAAGAAAAGCCCTTATTTTTGATGGCGGGCATGACAACTCCTCACTGGAACATCGGAATCCGAAAATTCCAACGGTGTTAGAAAGAGTACATGTCTGGCTCTCGTATGAACTAGGATTATTGACTTCGCTCTAAAATTAACAAAATGGTGGACCTTTGAAAAAATATTTTTGGAAAATCGCAGATTTTTACCAAAACCCATGTTAAAAAATGAGGAAGATCTTCACCGATTGGCTTTATCCTAGTTCATACGATAGCTATACACTCACAGAGAAACGTGTAAAAATTTGAAATCGATTGGGTTATTAGTTTTTGAGTTATCGTGCCCGCCATTCGCAAAAAAATGTTTAGAGAAAAACGCGTTTAAAGTTTGAGAACCCCTTCAGCCGTCACTTGATGCTGACACAATAAATCGGCTATCTCTTTAAGAGTTCTTGAGATTTTCAGTTGAAATTTTGTAGGCACATTCTATAATTAATGTAGATTCGAATTATATCAACAAAATTGTTGACCCCGAGAATGGGGGGTCCCCTTAATTCAATAAAATTGACCGCAGTTTTCGATCCACCTATTAAATGTTTGTTTTTCTTACAGAATCGTAATCAGCGTTCTCGAAACCCATACATGTGATATTTATTATTTCATAAACCCACTGTTCTTATTGAATCTCTGGCGCAAAGTGTAACGTTTGAAATTTCTTATTCGGTAGGTATGTTAATAGAAACCAATAAGGAAAGTATATTCAACATATGCATCTTAAGAGGACGATTGACATGTACTTCAAAACGGTATGCAAAATTTTGGCACAATCGAAAAACATTGACTGTTTGGAGCTCCATTTAAATAAAATCGGGCGAAACTATATATGGGAGCTATATCTAAATCGGAATAAATTCCAACAATACTTTGCATATATCAATCTAGGCCTAATTCATTACTCTGTGCAAAATTTTGTCTCAATCGGTCTATTATTGGGAGTTTGGTGCACCATTTACATAAAATCGGACGAAACTATATATGAGAGCTTTATCTTAATCTGAACCGATTTCAACAAAACTTGCCATATATCTATCTAGACCTAATTAGTACTTTGTGCAAAATTTTGTCTCAATCGGACCAATTATAGCAGTATGGTGCACCATTTACATTAAATCGGGTGAAACTATATATGGGAGCTATATCTAAATCTGAACCAATTTTCTCCAATTTCAATAGGTTTCGTCCTTGGGTCAAATAAGTGACTTGTGCAAAATTTTATTCAAATCGGATCATAAATGCGACCTGTACTTTGTTCACAAAATACGTGGACGGACGGACATGCTTAAATCGACTCCGAAAGTGATTCTATGCATATCAAACATATGCACAAAGACATAATACCTTGTACCACAGTGTGGTGAAGGGCATATATACTTCAAACGAATCGAGGGCTGATCAAAAACATTTTACCATAGTTCATGTATTAATAATTAATTAAGTTACCACCACTGTATGTATATGGGTGCTATTTGCACTTGTGCAAAATTTAGTCGCAATCGGAGAAACGATGCGTATTTATTGCACCATTGAAATAAAATAGACAGCTGCAATTAGGAACACAATCGGAGAATATGTGTGTTTGCATAAAATCGGACGAATATATGTATATGTGGGATCTGCATTTAAATTTGAACCGATATCGTCCAAACCTTCCAGATATTATTTCAGATCTGTTTCTATTCGTTGGGGCGATTGTGAGATCGCATATAAAGTGCCATCTAGTGTGACGTGTGAACTATTGAAGCCAATGATCAATGACATCAGTGGACCATACCAATGCGGCTTCAGACCTGGCAAATCCACCATTAACCAGATTTTCACTCTGCGCCAAATCCTGGAAAAGACCCAAGAAAAACACATCGACACATACCACCTATTTGTCGACTATAAAGCCGCATTCGACAGCCCTATGCTGTGTGAACGATTGAAGCCAATGGTCAATAATGCGGCTTCAGACCTGGCAAATCCACCATTGACCAGATTTTCACTCTGCGCCAAATCAAGGAAAAGACTCACGAAAAACACATTGACACATACCACCTATTTGTCGACTTTAAAACCGCATTCGACAGCCCTATCCATTCAGAGGTGTTTAAAGCCATGTCTACGTTCGGCTTTCTTGCAAAATTAATACGGCTATACGGATAACTTTAAGTGGCACAATGTGAGCAATTAAAATAGGAAAGGACATCCCGGAGCCCTCCAATACCGAACGAGGATTCCTGCTGGAGAAGGTCATACGAGATGCAAAGGTGAACAGAAATGGTACTCTGTACACCAGACAACACATGTTACTCGCATACGCCGATGACATCGATATAAAGGGTCGAACATTGCGAGCGGTAACAGCCACCTTTGAACAAATTGAAAAGGAGTCCGCCAAAGTGGGCCTGGCAGTAAACGGCGAGATGACCAAGCTGATGGTATCAACGCGCAAGACGTCCTGTGGAACTTGAGAACTACAGCTTCGAGATAGTTAAAGACTTTATATACCTTAGTACCACCATAAATAAAACGAATGACATTAGTTTTGACTTCGGAGAAGGATTGTGATGGCCAAGAGATGCTACTATGGTCTAAGAAATCAGTTTAGAAACAAGGCCACCTCCCGCCAGACCAAACTCACACTTTACAAGACGCTGATACTACCCGTGTTATTTTATGGATCAGAAGCATGGGTACTTGAGCAAGCAGATGAGGCAGCTCTTGGGGTGTTTGAAAGAAAAATTCTCCGAAAGATCATTGGGCCGATCTGCGTCGACGGTGAATGAACCATGAGCTTTACAATTTATACGTGGATATCGACATAGTCAGTCGTATTGAGCTGCAGCGACTACGGTGGCTAGGCCATGTTGTGCGAATGAATGATAATGCCCCAGCTCAAAAGGCATATAAAAGCGAGCCTACTGATGGTTCCCGTAGAAGGGGAAGGCCACAAATTAGATGGAAAGACCAAGTAGAAAACAACATCTTGGAGCGTGGTCTTCGAAATTGGTGGATTTGCGTACAAGAGCGACGCGCTCGGATTATGGAACAACCGTTCTGTAACAAGCCAGCTAAGTAAGTAAGTCTACGTTGTGCAAAATTTCGTGTCAATCGGACAAACATGGGGAGTTTTTTTTTAAATATTCAGATTCGACATCAGAAGTATGTAAACTATATAATTTTCATGCGATTGAAACACTGCAAAATTGTTTAGGAACTTGCCCCGTTCGTCGAGAATTTAGAATAATACTTTTCCAAAAATCAATACTTTCTAATACTTCCTCAAAATAGTAGTGCCCTTAATTTTACAAGTTTGCCCTAAATGTTCCAAAGGGAATACGGGATAATGGCTTACGAATATATAGTGCATGTATTCACAATAAATGCTAATATGCACTAACAACGATATACTGCAGTAAAACTAAATAATGCACAACATATTCCTGGAATTTATAATGTTCCCCTTCCAAATAATAAATACTCAAAACAATGAATCCGCAAATCAAACCTTTTACAAGGATTTGGGTGTGTGCAACTGCATACGTTGGTAATTTGTTGACTTTTGGCTATCTACGTATCAAGGCAATCAAAGTGTTTACAATTTCACACACAGAGTCCTTTGACTTGCATTAGAATCGCTTCTTTAAATCGTTCCCAAGGAAACATGCAAAAAAATTTGCACTATTTTCAATTTGCATGTTTTGATTTTCAAATTGACTAAGACGTCTCGTCCTTTGTGGGTAATACGGGAATTTGCATGTCGTTGTGTGTCCATGTTTTAGTGGCGATTGTTTGTGTTTTTCGCAGTGATTTTTCCACCGAGATTGTTATTAGGTTCTTACAAATTCATAGAAAACACGAAATATGAAATGTAAAATAGAAACAACAACAACTAATTATTTGCAAACATACTACATGGGGACAAACACACAAAGATTTGTAAGTCATACAAAAAAAAGGATATGTCAGAATGGCATGTTCATTTATTTTCTCATACAACAAGCAAGTTGTTATTTTGTTGTTGTTGTTTTTTTTTTGCTCCTTCGCCTGTGTAATAATGCATAAAGACCACAGACAACAAACATGTTTAAAAAATGTGTCTTCCGAATGTCATCGGAACATATTTAATACGCCTTCGTACGTGTTGTTGATTAACAGAGCTCCAGCTCCAAAATGCAGACAGACAGACAAAACTGGTCCTGTCACTGTCTGGTCCACATCGTTACTTCATGTTAATGGCCAGGTCTTTAAAATCATATGTAGATTGTCATCTTCCTCTAGGTTTTGTGTTAATATTTGAGAATTTGTGTCTTTTTTATTTATAAGCCATTCATATTAAATAACATGAGAGGACATATTTTAAATTATGTTTGTGTTATTGTTTAAGGCCTTATTTTAAAACTGGTTCAAATGCCGGAGTATATTTATGTTTCTGAGAGGACGTATATCAGGCGCATATGTTGATCTGTACTTTTAAGGGAAAGTTTGTTTAGGACATTTTGTAAGAAAGAGTCGTAAAGGTTTATATAGAAAGCAGTGCAAGTCATTATGAAGATAAGGAGTCGGAGAGATTTTGCCTCACATTGTGGGAGCCGTCGTTACCATTACAATCCCAACCAGCCTTTTCCCTACACTGTAATCTAGGAAGCCTTGAGTACTACAACTACCAACTCACTTGGAACCCCATGCGTCACATCAACGTCACACTTGAAAATCTGAACGAAGTATTTTGCCGACATAGCGTGTCCAACCTTAGGATGAATCCAGAACAAATACTCGTATCTTCAAGCGGGAGAAGATGTTCCTTGGGCATGTCATTATCCACTAACATCTATACTGAAATCGATAATGTGGCTGTAATCCATAAAATGACCACAGCCACAAACCTCAACAAATTTCGCCGTCTTTTGGGAGTTGGATAAAGGAGAACGCGTAATTGAATATGCCAGTAGAGCGCATTGATCGTGCAGAAAAGAATTATTCTCCAGGAAGTCATAGTTCATTTGGCACTGAAATGGTCAAACTCGGTTGATATAGTCGCATTCTTTATTACGCTAACCCTTAGAAGCAGTGCAAAAGGGTGACTGTGCCCGATAGAGGGGCTTGTCCTTAGTTGCACATGAAACCAGTAGGGAAAGTAATAAAGTCGGACGGATCCGATTATATGATACCCTTCACCACTTTGTGTATATTCAACAGATGAATCCTAACAGACGTCGCATTTTTAAAGAACCAGTAAAATGAAACTGGATCCATAAACATGTCAATTCAGCGCAATTCATTACGCTGTGCCAAATTTCGTGCAAACCAAAAAATATTAAGGGACTTTGGTAAAACATTTACCTTAAATCGGTCGAAAATATATATGGGAGCTATATCTAAATCTGAACCGATTCTCACGAAACTTAACACATATCATTCTAGACCTAACTCATTACGCAGTGCCAAATTTCGTGCTGATCGAAAGATTTTAAGGGACTTTGGTGCACCATTTACATTAAATCGGGCGAAAATATATATGAGAGCTATATCTAAATCTGAACCGATTTTCAAGAAACTTAACACACATCGTTCTATACCTAATTCATTACGCTGTGTCAAATTTCGTGGAAATCGAAAGATAGATAGAGACTTTGGTGCACCATTTACATTAAATCGGGCGAAAATATATATGCGAGCTGAACCGATTTTCTCGAAACTTGGAGATCTGGACCTAATTCAGTACTCTGCGCCAAATTTCGTGCAAATCGAATCATATAGGGCACCATTTACATTAAATCGTATATGGGCTATATCTAAATCTGAACCGATTTTTCCCAATTTCAATATGGTTCGTTCTTTGGCCAAATAAGTGACCTATGCCAAATTTCATCCAAATCGGATCATAAATGCGACCTGTACTTTGTTCACAAAAATACATGGACGGACGGACAGACAGACGGACGGACATGCGTAAATCGACTCAGAAAGTGATTCTATGCATATTCTCAAAAGGAACCCATGTGTCTATCGCGACCCGCAATTTCATGTCTGTCGTAACGCACATTTGATTGAATTTATGCCCTTTGTGGTTACTAACCCTGACTCTTTCCGAATGTAAATGTACATATTATTTTTCCCATCATAACAAGCGTTTGGTGTCATTTACATTGGGTATTAGTTTCCTCACTAAGTCGTTTTAAAAATAGCGCTACTGTCAGGTGGAATATCGGGAACCAAGGGTCCACAATAAGGCTGAGCAAGCATGGGAACTGGTGCCCTTGTCTACATGTATCAATAAGCTCGTTCTCTTTTTGTAAGAAATTTCATATGACGGGTTCTCCTTTACTCTCTTCTCTTTTTTACTCTCCTCTCTTTTTGCACGCCTCTAGTCCACAATAAAGCCATGATACCCCGGGAGGTCGGTTTGTCGTTGCGGATACTTGTAAATGAAATGAGGATACTTGTAAATTTAGAACTATGCTCTCTATTCACAAAGCATTTATACTTATTAAATTTTTATTTCAGAATTTATTTTATCACTATATTCGGGGAAACTAAACACTGTATTGGGTGTTATTTGCCTTAGCCGTACCATATTATGGCCAACTCTGCAAAAAATACCTGATCCAATGCAATGATGTCCCTCTACCAATGGGAATGCAATAAAAATATTATTTAAAAACATATAAAATTTAATTAGCAACGATATGTTGTTACTAACAATATCATCGTGTAATATCAATAATATTCATATTTATGATGATTACATCGACCACAAAAAGAAGAAAAGAAAAAAACCAAAAAACATGATCGCAGCGTACAACTGTAGAGATAATAAAAATCTCAATAATATGGCCATTAGTGCGTACAACTGGTAGATGTTGCTATTGGCACCTTTAGCCACACAAGCTAAACTCCGAGAAACCCATATATCGCTCATTATGCCGAATAGAAAGGAATGAAGAAAAGGAAACTTGTTCTTAAATGATGAGGGGACACATATCATAATATAAAATAGTGTCGGGAACTTTAGTTCAGTGATCGCATCTGCTGATTGTTTCGTAGAAATTTTTGGGAGACAAAGTGACTAGAAGAACCGAATTTCTAGAGAAATAAATCGTCATTAAGGAAATCAGTGATAAATATTTTGATATTTATTTCTATGTTTTTTTTTTTCGAAAAAAAAATGATATTCCTACCCCTCATCACCCTCCAATAAAAAACATCCAAGATCTAAAAAGTGAAACCTTAACCACGACAACAACTAACAAACGACAAAAATTAATATATTTTTATTGATTTTTGTCTTCAATAATGAGGCCATATCTGAGAGTGCAGAGAGGTGATAAATAAATTCTCAACAGCCACAACGACAACACATCATCCCCAACAACAACAACCACACACGTTATTAACACTGCAGCCAACGAACGCCGAACATCCATCTGTATCTCAAAGATCTCCCCAAGCAGAAGCAGAAATACAACACAAATCTGTGTTGTGCTGCATAGCCAACCAACCGCATGAGAAAACAAAAGGAAACTATAAATTAGACTTCTATGAATTTAGTATCTAAAAAATATTCAAAAATATCTGATTTCGATACCCTGATAAAAAATTCATCTTTTTTATATTTGACTCAACATAAATGGGACAGATTTAGAAGTTGGCTGAAGTGTGGTTGTTTTTGTTGTCGCGTTCCTTTTTGGCCTTTTTTGATGCTGTGCCTAAGGGCATAGGTAGACATTAGGTCTCGTTGGTCTCATTAGCCGAGACCTTTGGGAGTCACTAAATTGATTAAGTATTTATTCCATTGGAAAAATATTTTTCTGTTCCGACAAACGTTTATATTAATTTGATGCATTTAAGAAAAAAACACGTTGACAATTTATATAAAAATTAAGGAAAACTATTATTACATCAGTTCTTAAAGAAATCGACATATGTTGAGGGATTCCAATTTGAACAATCAAATAGAGAATTCGTTACATTATATGGGAGGCAAAGTGGCTACATTTTGCAGTAGTGGGTCAATATATGACTTTTAACAACTGGTGAATGTGCAGCGAGTTCCGACTACAAATCTCGTGATGTCTCAGAACTGTGTGTTATATTTCAACGATCCCAATGGAAAACCAGTAAGGAAAGTAGTAAATTCGGACGGGGCCGACTATATGATGCCCTTCACCATTTTGGATATATTCAACAGATGAATCCTAACAGACGTAGCATTTCTAAAGGACCATTAAAATGAAATTAGATCCATAAACATGTCATTCTGCAACCGATACTAAATTTTTCATTTGGTCAGATATAGAAGCTATATCTAAATCTGAACCGCTTTCAGGAAACTTAACACACATCTTTCTATACCTAATTCATTACGCTGTGCTAAATATCGTGCAAACCGAAAGATATTAAAGGACTTTGGTGTACCATTTACATTAAATCTGACGAAAATATATATGAGAGCCATATCTAAATCTGAACCGATTTTCAGGAAACTTAACACACATCATTTTAGACCTGATTCATTACGCTGTGCTAAATATCGTGCAAACCGAAAGATATTAAGGGACTTTGGTACACCATTTTTATGAAATCGGACGAAAATATATATGGGAGCTATATCGAAATCTGAGCCGATTTTCAGGAAACTTAACACACATCATTCTAGACCTGATTCACTACGCTGTGCCAAATTTTGTGCAAATCGAAAGATATATTGGGGCTTTGGTACACCATTTTTATTAAAACGGACGAAAATATATATGGTAGCTATTTATAAATCTGAACCGATTTTTCCCAATTTTAATTTAACAGGCAAAAGAAAAAGTGATAGACACATGATTCCTTTTGAGAATATACATAGAATCACTTTCTGAGTCGATTTACGCATGTCCGTCTGTGCGTCCAGGTATTTTTGTGAGCAAAGTACAGGTCGCATTTATGATCCGAATTGGATGAAATTTGGCACAGCTCATTTGTTTGGCCTAAGGACGAACCCTATTGAAATTGGGAAAAATCGGTCCAGATTTAGATATAGCTCCCATATATAGTTTCGTCCGATTTCATATAAATGGTGCACTAAAGTCCCTGAAAATCTTTCGATTTGCACGAATTTCGGCATAGCGTACAGAATTTAGTCTAGAATGTTGTGTGCAAAGTTTCGTGAAAATCGGTTTAGATTTAGATATAGCTCCCATAAATATTTTCTTCCGATTTGATGTAAATAGTGTACCAATGTCCCCATATATCTTTCGATTTTGAGATAACGTACTGAATTAAATGTAGAATGATGTGTGTAAAGTTTCGTGAAAATCGGTTTAGATTTACATACACCTCTATATATATTTCCGTCCGATTTTAAATAAATGGTGCACTAAGGATCCATAGCTAGGCCGATTGACACAACGTACTGAAGTTAATATAAATTAATCTCTGATAAGTTTCCTTGAAATCGGTTCAGATATAGATATAGCATCCATATATAATTTTTAGCTTCCATATATAATTTCGACTTTAGGATACATATGCTGAATATACCCCAAGTGGTGAAGGGTATCATATAGTCGGCCCAGTCTGACTTTACTACTTTCCTTGCTGGTTTTATATACAGCCACACATTTCAATAAAATTTTGGCGGTATAGAATTTCGAGTTTCGGTTGGATTTTTAAACTACTGACCCCATAAAGTATTTATATTGTTAATCAGAATAAAACGTAGCCATGTCAGTCTGTCTGTTGAAATCACGATAGAGTTCGCTATATTGGTCCTAGACCCATTTTTAAACCCTTCACCACACTGTGGTACAGGGTATTATGTCTTTGTGCATATGTTTGTAACAGGCAAAAATAATCGAGATAGACCCATGCATAGAATCACTTTCTGAGTCGATTTATGCATGTCCGTCTGTCCGTCCGTCTGTCCATGTATTTTTGTTAACAAAGTACAGGTCGCATTTATGATCCGATTTGGATGAAATTTGGCACAGGTCACTTAATTGGCCCAAGGACGAACCCTATTGAAATTGGAGAAAACCGGTCCACGTTTAGGCATAGCTCCCATATAAGGGTACCCCCAATTTTTCGCTGAAATTTGGTACTTTGAGTTCTTATTGGGTAGCAAATCTCTCTACCAAAAATTATAAATAAAGGTCAATTTTTATCGGATAGCCCCCATATAAGATTACCCCCAATTTTCGGTATTTTGGGGATTTTGATCGCATTTTTCGACCGAATTCGCTGAAATTTAGTACTTTGTGTTCTTATTGGGTAACAAATCTCCCTACCAAAAATTATAAATAAAGGTCCATTTTTTCGGATAGCCCCCATATAAGGGTACACCCAAATTTTCGGTATTTTGAGGTTCTTGAGCGCGTTTTTAACTGAATTCGCTGAAATTTGGTACTTTGAGTTCTTATTGGGTAGCAAATCTCCCTACCAAAAATTATAAATAAAGGTCCATTTTTTCGGATAGCCCCCATATAAGATTACCCCCAATTTTCGGTATTTTGGGGGTTTTGATCGCATTTTTCGACCGAATTCGCTGAAATTTGGTACTTTGTGTTCTTATTGGGTAGCAAATCTCCCTACCAAACATTATAAATAAAGGTCCATTTTTTCGGAAAGCCCCCATATAAGTACGTCGAGTTCTTAATAGGTAGTACATCTCTTCACTATAAATTATAAATATTGGTCAATTTTTTTTGGTAGCCCCCAGGTTTTGAGGTTCTTGAACCAAATTTTGTTTTTCTGGTACAGGGTATTATGTCTTTGTGCATATGATTGTAAGAGGCAAAAGGAAACGAGACAGACACATAGTTCCGTTTGAGAATATTCATAGAATCACTTTTTGAGTCGATTTAAGCACGAAATTTGGCACAGCGTAACAAATTAGGTGTTGAATGATGTGTGTTAAGTTTCCTGAATCCTGAAGATCTGACCAAATGAACAATTTAGTATCGGTTGCAGAATGACCTGTTTATGGTTCCAATTTCATTTTACTGGTCCTTTAAAAATGCGACGTCTGTTAGGATTCATCTGTTGAATATACTCAAAGTGGTGAAGGGTATCATGTAGTCGGCCCCGTCCGACTTTGCTACTTTCCTTACTGTTTTTTTTTTTTTTTTTTTTTTGATGATGATCGGTTAATATTTAAGGTATGAATGTCTGTTAGTCGCTTCCGAGGCCGCAACTAGGTCAAATAGAATCTGACTTTTGTGTGAAAAGTGGCAAAATATGCATTCCCTAATGGCTACGAAATTTAGCTTGAGGTTGCGGTTATGATCAAATACAACGCCTATAATTTTCGATGAAGATCATATGATATTTCAGGGATGAAATAGACCGAAAACTTTATTTTTGTCTGGTTTTCTACTCGCTCTAGACGCCACAATTACAAGCCGAACATCACAAATTATTCATGGGGAAGATCACTAATCCGAATGGTAATACTTTGGGGGCGAAATGGATCAAATGCTTCATCGAGGCGAAAATAATAATTCGCGGAGGAACTGTTTACCACTAATCGGCTCAGAAAGTGCAAATATCGGGAAAAAATAGAAAAAAAATTATCATACGGTCGGCCCTGGCTATGAACCTGACCGAAGGTTTCGGTAGCTCGGGTGTCAGGGCCCCTAGGTCTGGCATCTAGCTAATAAACTTATTTAGATACATAGGTTTTTGTATTTTTATAGATGTTTCTGTAATATTTCAATTCCATTTCGTAAGTATTTCGTGTATAAAACTTTTAAAATTTTTAAGGCAATATTATTAAAAAGTGGTTAACTACGATGTGTATTATTATAAAAATATTTAAAAATATAAGTTTTTACAAATCTGATCGAAAAAAATGAAAAAAACTATAAAAAGTACATTCGGGGTACATTCGGCATTTTAAAGTGGGGCACATTCGGCCATATACAGATTGTGCAATATTATTTCCCTAAAATTTTTTTGAGTTTGTCTTTAAAACTAATCCTTTAATATGGCTCGAATTCGCATATATAAGATCAGACGTGCTTGTATTGACGAAAATGCGATAGAAAACCCCTATTTCTGATGGTGTGTGCGACCTTCAGATGTAAACGTCCGACGCTAGAAAATAAAGCCCTATAATTCAAACATTGTGTGGCGTATTAAAACCAAATAGAGCCTTTAGAGGATCAGAATTTCAACTAGACTGATAGCGATGACAATTACCCGGCTATGACTATGATGCCGAATGTGCCCCATCAAATGCCGAAGCTACCCCGGGTTGGGGCACATTCGGCGAATTTGACTTTTTTTACAAAACTGTAAAATTTGTTAACTAATACTATTTTTTTATATCTTTTTTGTACTATTTTTTATAATTAAGAGTCAGAGGACAATAATCAGCCATAAAGTTGTTATATATGTTGAATAATTACTGAGATATAGAGCTCTAAAAAAAAAGTGCCGAAGGTGCCCCAGTCTCCCCTACATTTTTATTACACCTAGGATGTTTGTTATTGAAAATGAGATATATGGGTTTTCATTTAAAATTCGTTATTTTGAAGCTGTTAGGCACATTTTATCAACTTATGAAGATATAATTTGGTATTTCCAGTTTCTGCTTGGTAGAAAATATTCCTACATTTAATTTATTTAAAACCAGTATGGAATGGGTCGACTATTGATACCCTTCCCCACTTTGAGTATATTCTTCATATTTTCCTAACAGACGTCGCCTCTTCGAAAGGACATTGACATAAACTTGAACGAACCTTAAATCGGACGAAAATATATATTGGAGCTATATCTAAATCTGAACCGTTTTTCACGAAACTTAACACACATTATTCCAGACTCAATTCAGTGCACTATGCCAAATTTCGTGCAAATCGAGAGGTATATAGAGACTTTGGTACACCATTTACATTAATTTGGACGAAAATATATATCTGAACCGATTTTCGCGGAACTTAGCACACATCATTCTAGAATTAATTTACTAAGCTATGCCAAAAGTCGTGCAATTCGAATGATTTTCAGAGACTTGGGTGCACCATTTACCTACACCGATTTTCGCGAAATTTAGCACACATCATTCTAGACTTAGTTTAGTACGCAATCCCAAAATTCGTGCAATTCGAATAATTTTCAGAGACTTTGGTACACCATTTACATTAAATCGGACGAATGGGAGCTATATCTAAATCTGAACCGGTTTTCCCAATTTCAATAAGATTCGTCCTTGGGCCAAATAAATGAGCTGTAACAAATTCCTTCCAAATCGGATTATAAATGCGTCTGGTACTTTGTTTACAGTTTAACATGGACAGACAGACGGATGGACTTGCATAAATCGACTCAGGAAGTTATTCTATGCATATTCTCAAAAGGAACCATCGGCCTATTTCGATTCCTTTTGCCTGTTACTAACATATGCACAAAGACATAATACCCTGTACCACAGCGTGATGAAGGATAAATAGTAATATTATATCAAAAGAGCCTCATATCTGATAAATAAATACATAATTTTCATGATAAAGAAATTCTCTTTAAATCATAGATTTCTGATGAAGTAGTGCCAAAACGCACACATCATATCGAACACTACAGCATTAGCTTACCCCAAATACTACCAAATAACACCTCAAATATCACTGATTTGTATGACTGAACAAATTATTCAACATCTTATGAAAAATCGAATGCCACACATATGGACACCATTTAGAGTGTCATGATTTTGGGCAATGATGTTTAGTTGGTGGTCCACAAAGAAAAGAAAAACCACACTCACTCATGTGTCGAAGTCAAACGATTGCTGTTACATTCATTCAGCATATCCATAATAGTGATACTTCAGCGGTGGATTAGTAACTGTTACTTCTACTACCGCTGTTGTTGTTGGGATGGCTGATGACAACATTAATGGCGATGAAGGCACCGATGATGGTGATGATGATGCTTGATCATAGCGTTAATACAGTTCATAGTATGATCACGACAAAGAACTGCTACACATAGTGTGCAGAAAATGTGTGTTACATATATTTGTGTAGGCTCGAAACCAAAAATAGTTCAATATTATTTATATTTAATGATAAACTTCAGCACGGGTAGCAAGTAAATCGAGCGATAAAATGACAGCTTATCTTTACGTTTATGGTCCCCGCGGACCATGGAGGTATTACCCTATGGAGGCGTTACCCTAAAACGCACAGTCAATAGGTGTGAATGGAACTGAGTTTAAGAACCACCGGGGAAGATCAATCTCGATACTATCATCCGAGACATGTGGACGCTCCAGTTCAAAATCCGAGTCAGAAAACGAAAACAAAGCTAACAAAACCGTTTTGGAATACCAGATGAGCGGGGACGAACATATGAGTCATAATAAATGAAAGTTGCTTAAGTCTATTTTAGGTTCTGATAGAAATCTAGGTTTTATTGAAAAGGTTACAAAAAATATTACGTTATATATTATATCATATTTAAGGGCACAAAACCAGTAAGGAAAGTTAAAAAGTCGGACGGGCCGACTATATGATATCCTTTACCACTTTAGATAGAACAGACATATAATTTTTAGAGGAGCATTGAAATGGAATGGGGAAACTAAATATGTGATCTACATAGATATTTGAACCAAGTAAAAAACTCAATGCACATACCATTTTTGAATCAATTAAAACTTGTATGCCAATCGGACTCTTTTGTGTACCATTTGTATGAAATCGAGCTTAATAATGTATGTGGAGCTACATGTAAATCTGGACTTAAATGAGCAACAGTGGCATATATCGTTTAGTATACTGCAGCACAGAGCGCTGTTCACAATTTTATCTCGTGTATATGAAACAGACGTAGGCTCCTCGGTGCTCCATTTGCGTTATCTTGACCGTAACTGGAATCTCATTGAACATTTCAAAGCGATCCGCTCTGCCCTCTAGTGTGGTAATGGTTTACTATATATCTGAATGCGTAAGCACCTGCAAATATTTACATGTAACTTCTACATCCGAGTACGTACGACAATATAATTGGTATCAATTTAATTATACCCTACACAACTATGTTGTCGGGGTATTATACCTTTGTGCAGCCCCACCTTCATGTATACCGATCGTCATATCTCGACTAGCTGAGTCGATCTAGACATGTGTGTCGTCCATCTGTCCATTATAATTTGTAAACACGATACAGGCCACAGTTATGGACCAATCTTCACGAAATTTTGCATGAAGGATGGGTTTTGGCCAATGAAGACCCCTATTGCTTTTGGAAAAGATTGGATAATATTTAGGGAATGAAATGGACCAAATACTTAATTTTCTTCCGTTTTTCTGGTCGCTCCAGAGGCCGCAATCATGGCCCGAACATCCCGAACGGAGAACGGGATAAGGCTAAATAATAGGCATGCCTGTTTTGATAAAAATTGGTCAATATTTCGCGGTTCAAATGGACCCTGACTTTTGTGTGAAAAATTACAAAATTTGTATTTTATGGCGTATATATTTGCCCCTGAAGGACATATACCCGAGAAGTTGATAGTATATCCAAGAGTAGTGGTTGACCTTTAAATTGATACCAATTATATTGCCGTATGTACTCGGATGTGGAGGCTACACTTAAATATTTACAGCTGCTTAGGTATTCAGGTATTATTTAGTAACCCAATACCACACTAGCGGGCGGAAATATAGCTCTGATCGCATTGAAATTTTCCATGAGATTGCAGTTGTGGTCAAGAATAACTCCTATAATTTTCGGTGATGATCAGATAATAATTTTGGAATGAAGTGCACCTAAAACTTAATTTTTTGTTTTTTTTTTTTTTCAAGTCGATCTATGGGCTACAATAATAAGCTGAACATTACAACACAACACACGGTGAAGGGATTCTGGACAAGTAATTAGATGGGCTGTACAAAATATTAGTAATATTCAGAATATATGTCAGTGTAAGGGCAAGCGGGTGCAAATATCACAACAGATTTCAGTGGTAGTTGTGTAGGGTATTGTATGGTCGGCCCCGCCCGTCTATACTGCTCCGCTCACTGGTTTTCGATTAAATTTCTCGGCTCTATGAACTTCAGGCCGATCTTTATCATAACAGGAATGCTTATTCTTTGGCCCGATCCCCTTGTCCTTATAAGAATTCGCGATGTTTGGGCCATAATTGCAGTCTCTGGAGCGACCAGAAAATCAGACAAAAATAAAGTTTGGTCCATTTCATCCCCTAAATATTAACCGATCTTTACCATAAACAATAGGGGTCTTCATTGGCCAGAACCCATCCTACATGCAAAATTTCGTGAATATTGGGACAGACGGACAGACAAACATGTCTAGATCGAGCGTTACAAACTCTTGGGGCTGCACAAAGCTATAATACCCTGACAACATAGTTGTGTAGGGTTTAAATATACGCCTGTTCATTGAATAATATTTTTAAAAATTCCACGACAATATTTTCTTCTCAAAAAATATTTTAACAAATCTTCGCCTGTAGTGGTTCATTGAAAAATATTTCTAAACATTGCATGGCTTCCTGAAAAATATTTTTAAAGAAATCACGCCTACAGTGGTTCATGGAAAAATATTTTTAAAAAATTCACGCCTACGGTGGTTCATGGAAAATTATTTTAATAGAATCCCCGCCTACAGTGGTTCATGGAAAAATATTTTAAAAGAATCCCCGCCTACAGTGGTTCATGGACAAATAATTTTAAAATATCCACGCCTATTTTGGCTCCTTAAAAAATCTCCTTGAAAAAATATATTTAAAGTTTAAAAATACACTCCTCAAAAAAATATATTAAAAAAAATGCTTGCTTACAGTGACTGATTAAAGTCACTATAAGCTTTACTATATAATTTAAAAAATCTTAACTTATAGTACCTCCTTAAAAATATATTTTGTAAATCCACGCAGACAATGGTTCATAGAAAAATATTTAAAAGAAAATCCATTCCTACAATGACTCATTGAAAAGCCTTTATACATATTCTTCCATTTTAAATTTTGGTTCTCTCAGTATATTAATTTTTTATTTTATGTTCACATATTCTATTACGTTATTGTTCAAACACTACAATTTTTTCCTGAGTGTACAACTCCATTGTAGGTCTTTTTAAACTTCATCGGCAACATAACGAAAGAACTTATATCTTAATGTTGTTGCTAAACCATAAGCTTTTAAATCGAAACAAATTCGCGTCAATATAGAGAAAATAGGCGCGCAATATAGACAACTATGGACAGACTTACGTGTCTCTAGTAAGCACACCGTCTCATGCAGTGCAGTTTGGAGACAAGATTATGAACACACACCGCCAATTCCACTAACCCACAGAACTGGGCGCACACACACACATTACCTGAATCTACAAATCTATGAGCGCTCAATTTGTTAGCGTAGGTCGTTCCATGAAAGGCCACGAAAGAAACGACACCACCAAAGACACAAACGTTTATGGAAACTTTAACTCCCTGTATTGATCATAGATAACATATGGATGGTATACTGTTTAGTGTCTCCAATGGAGCACAGTGACACAGTGGAATATTTCAATTTGTTTTCTTTCATATGTTGGGAAAATGTGAAAAGAACTACTAATGGAAAATATTACAGATAGCTGAAGAAAATAGTAACTTGACTGAGAATGTCAGATCAAAGGTCATATGTGTTATTACCTGTAGATACATGCGAAATCTTGGACTTGAGACCATTAATACTATCGAGCTTTTCTTCAAATTGCATTTTCTTCATTCTACAACCCATTGTGCAATATCGAAATTCGCGGTCGAGGCTAATGCTATTGTTACTTTTGTGTGTGGCATGAATATGACGATTGGTTATACTTTGTTGAATATTGGTAATATTGCATGTATTCTATGCAACGGTGTGCTGCCTATTGACTAGACGGGTTGGCTGACTGTCTGCCTGTTTGCCAGTGCCTGACTTAGATTATAATTTAGCATGGAAATATTGCAAACTTGGTTGGCTGACTGACTGGCTTACTGATATCAAAAGCTGGGATTTTCTTTCAATACCCTCGCATTAACATACAACACAAAAATATTAAATTTACTAAATGTTTTGATTTCTCTGCTTACATCTGACATAAAAACAACAATATTTTATGGTGCATAATAATGTGTCTGTATGTGTGGGATGGTGGGTATATTAAGTTAGTTACTCATCAAGTAACATAATTGCAATTTTTGGGGGAGCTTGGTCTTTATCGAAGGGTGGCTTATTATTTTGGGGATTAGGTAGAATGAAACCATAGCTTCCATATATAAACTTTCTCTGGGTTTGGAAAAAGTTTGGGCAAATAGCCAGATGGTATGACACTTCTTTGGTGTCATACCGTCTCTGTCAATAGTTTTTTTACGATATGCGTACCTAAAAAACCCAAGATTTAAAAAAATCCACCTTCATTGAAAAAATATTTTTAAAAAATCCACGCCCACTTTGACTGAAAAATATTTCTAAAAAATACACACATATTTTGGCGTCTTAAGAAATATTTTTAAAAAATCTACGCCATCTTTGGCTCCTTGAAAAAACATGTTTAGAAAATCAACGCCAATGTATGGTTGGATTTTTTAAAAAAATTTTTTCAAGAACCCAAAGTTGGCATGGACTTTTTTAAATATAGTTGTTCAGGGAGCTAGAACAATTATTCTCAAAAAATTCCATGTCAATATTTGGTTCTTGAAAAAATATTTTTAAAAAATTCAACAATACATTGGCTTCTTGAAAAAATATTTTTAAAACCAGTGAGCGGAGCTGTATAGTCGGACGGGGCCAACCATACTGTACCCTACACAACTACCACGGAACTCTAGCATTCTGCGGATTTTTATTCTGAACTTGTGGAATATTCGTGATAGTTGCACCCTCTTGCTCGATTAGAGGTCAAAAGCACCTCTTCCTTACATTGACATATTTTCCGAATATTACTAATATTCAGTACAGTCCTTCTAATAACTTGCCAAATTCTCTTTGCCATGGGTTGCTTTGTGATGTTCGGCTTATAATTGTGTCCTATAGATTAACTCGAAAAAATAACACAAAAAATTAAGTTTTCGGTGCACTTCATCCCAAAATTATTATCTAATAATCACCGAAAATTATAAGCGTTGTCCTTGACCATAACTGGAACCTCATGGAACATTTCAGAGCGATCAGCGCCATATTTCCGTCCTCTAGTGTGGTAATGTTTTATTAAATAATATCTGAATACGTAAGTAAATGTAAATATTTATGAGTAATTCCCACATCAGAGTACATACGACAATATAATTGGTATCAATTTAAAGGTCAACCACTCCTCTTGGAGTGTTCGGCTCTATGTCCTTCAGGAGTAAATATATACGCTATAAAATACAAATTTTGTCATTTTTCACACAAAAGTCAGGGGCCATTTGACCCGCTAAATATTAACCGATTGCTTATTCTTTGGCCCAATTCGAGATGTTTGGGTCTTAATTGCGGCCTCTGGGGCGACCAGAAAAACCGACAAAAATTAAGTATTTGATCCACTTCATCCCCTAAAAATTAACCGATATTTACCAACAACAATAGGGGTCTTGATTGGACCGAACCAATCCTACATGCAAAATTGCGTGAAGATTGGTCCATAACTGTGCATGTATCGTGTTAACAAATTATAATGACGGACGGACACACATGTCTTGATCGACTCAGCTAGTCGAGATATGAGATATACTTAAAGGTGGGCCAAGGACCAATATTTCGCGGCGTTACAAACTCTTGGGGCTGCACAAAGCTATATATTTTTTTTTAAAAAATCCTCCCCCACTTTGACTTCTAGAAAAAATATATATAAATATATAATATACACGCCTATTTTGGAGCCCTGATAAAATATTTTTAAAAATACAGGTTATTATGTCTTTCTGTATGTGTTTGTAACAGGCAAAATTAATCGAGATAGACACATGGTTCCTTTTGACAATATGCATAGAATCACTTTCTGAGTCGATTTATGCATGCCCGTCTGACCGTCCATGTATTTTTGTAAACAAAGTACAGGTCGCATTTATGATCCCATTTGGATGAAATTTGGCACAGTTCACTTATTTGGCCCAAGGACGAAACCTATTGAAATTGTATAAAATTGGTTCAGCTTTAGATATAGCTCCCAGTTATAGTTTCGTCCGATTTTATGTAAATGTTGCACCAAACTCCCAATATTTTCAACAGAGTACTGAATAAGGTCCAGACTGATGTCTGCGAAGTTTTGTTAAAATAGGTTCAGATTTAGATATAGCTCCCACAAATAGTTTCGTCTAATTTTTTGTGAATGGTGTACCAAACTCCCAATATTTGACCGATTGAGCAAAATTTTGCATAGCGAATGCAATTGAGAAAAAATGATGCGCGATAAGGTTTGTTGAAATCGGTTCAGATTTTGATATTGGTCTTATATATATATTTTCGTTCGATTTTATGTAAATGATGCACCGAAGGGCCTATGTTTGAAATTTGGCAGAGGGTATTAAATTGCATTTAGAGTGATAACAAAAAACAAATGGTGTATGCAACGGTTGCTCAATTAGGTCCATTTGTTTATACATAGCTCCCATACATAATTTTACCTGATTTCATATAAATGGTACACCGAAGAATCCAAGTCTGCCCGTTTGACATGCAATTTTTCATTGATTTCTTCAATTGGTTCAAATATCTATCTAGATAGCACATCTCAATGGCCCTCCAAAGATTCTATGTCTGTTCTATCTACAGGATATTGTAGATATCAACATCACTTGTATGTACCCAAAGTGGTGAAGGGTATCATATAGTCGGCCCCGTCCGACTTTTGAACTTTCCTTACTGGTTTTTGTTTGACTAAAGTCTGTCCGAATTTTTATTAAATTCATCGTGATAGAATATACATAAATTAAGTTTATACATAGCTCCCATACATAATTTTACCTGATTTCATATAAATGGTACACCGAAGAATCCAAGTCTGCCCGTTTGACATGCAATTTTTCATTGATTGTGTATGGCAGTTTCAATTGGTTCAAATATCTATCTAGATAGCACATCTCAATGGCCCTCCAAAGATTCTATGTCTGTTCTATCTACAGGATATTGTAGATATCAACATCACTTGTATGTACCCAAAGTGGTGAAGGGTATCATATAGTCGGCCCCGTCCGACTTTTAACTTTCCTTACTGGTTTTTGTTTGACTAAAGTCTGTCCGAATTTTTATTAAATTCATCGTGATAGAATATACATAAATTAAGCATTATTCGGGGCCTGATATTTATGAAAACACGAAAAACATATGTCTTAATCTTAAATAACTACCGTCTAAATTTGGTCCTTTTTATGGTAGAGCCCCCACAATAGAACAAGATCGGTCTTCCATTAATCAAATGCCTTTAGTCCGTCTTCTTCGGAAAAAGTCCCGTTTATATATATATATATATATATATATATATATGTATATATATATAGACCATTTTGAAGTATAAATAGATTTCGGTTATGCTGCAACATAATTATAATGCTTAATTTAATATTTGCACTGCACGTTGTCTCAATTGTTGTTCAAAATTCATAACTTGTTGTTGTTGGCGTCGTGGCGGTAGTCGCCGTCGATGTGACCGTCATCCAAACTGGACTCATATTACATTATGAATATTACTCGTAACGTTTCAATACATTAGTGCAGAGGTTGTACGTAGCCGCTTACTGTGTTTTTTCACAAAACAAAAATATTGCTTCTCCTCTACTCCCCTTCTCCTAGTAGTGATTTCAAATTTATTGATCGATCAAATGATAATTTGAACAGATCGATTGTTCAATGCACGACAGTTCGTTTAGCAAGAAAAAAATATTTAAAATTATTGTTGACAGCAGCACATAATGCAATAATATTTCTATCGTATGTTGTTTTTGTTGCATTTGGTTGTAGCAAGCTGTCGTGGCCGGCGTCGTCAGTGACAGTACTGAACAGACACACGTTTATGCAACATTCTAATAAATTGAACACTCCTAAATGAAAGTCGACGGGTGAGATGACAATTGGGTTATTGATGTCGTAGAATTTTTTCAACGAATTTTGTAGTGAAAATTCACATAAATATGAAAATAAGATTTTCAATTATATATAATGATCTGAAAATATTTAAGCAAGAAGATGTGCAAAACTTATATTATAAATTTTGTATAGACTCAATAAGAGTTTATAGCTCTCGAACTAGACACACGCAACAGTACAGAACACTTCAACGAAACTTAACACTTAACAATAATTCAGCTGAGGATATGAACATTCACACGGTGATTTGGCTATTCAAATTTCGATGTGTAGTCTTGAATGGTGGTCCAACATTTTGCGTATCAAAAAATTAATGACACACATATCACTTTTTATACCCTCCACCATAGTATGGAGGGTATATTAATTTTGTTTTTCCGTTTGTAATTCATCGAAATAATCATTTCCGACCCTATAAAGTATATATATTCAAATTCTAAGACGATCTAAGCATGTCCGTCTGTCCGTCTGTTGTAATCACTCTAGCGTCTAAAGGAATTGAGATAGATCGCCAAAATTTTGCATAGAGTCGTCTTTTGTCTGCAGGCAGGTTAAGTTCGAAGATGGGATATATCGGTCCACGTTTAGGCATAGCTCCCATATAAGGGTACCCACAAATTTTCAGTATTTTGGGGTTCTTGAGCTCGTTTTCAACCGAATTCGCTGAAATTTTCTACATTATAAATATAGGTCCATATTTTTAGATAGCCCCCATATAAGAATACCCCCAATTTTGCGGTATTTTGGGGGGTTTGATCGCATTTTTCGACCGAATTCGCTGAAATTCGGTACTTCGAGTTCTTATTGGGTAGCAAATCTCTATACTAAAAATTATAAATGTAGGTCAATTTTTTCGGGTAACCCCCATATAGGGGTACCCCCCAACTTTCGGTATTTTAGGGTTCTTGAGCGCGTTTTTCAACCGAATTCGCTGAAATTTGCTACATTGGGTTCGTATTGGGTACTAAATGTCTCCACAAAAAATTATAAATATAGGTCCATATTTTGGGATAGCCCCCATATAAGGGTACCCCCCAATTTTGCGGTATTTTGGGGGGTTTGATCGCATTTTTCGACCGAATTCGCTGAAATTCGGTACTTTGAGTTCTTATTGGGTAGCAAATCTCTATACTAAAAATTATAAATGTAGGTCCACTTTTTCTGGTAGCTCCCATATAAGGGTACCTTTCAATTTCCACTTTATGAGGGGTTTTGACCGGAATTTTTCACCGTATTGGCTGAAATTTAGTAATTTGAGTTCTTATTGGGTAGCAAATCTCTCCACAAATAATTATAAATATAGGTCAATTTTTTCGGGTACCCGCAATTTTCGATATTTTGAGGTTCTTGAGCGCATTTTTCAACCGAATGGGCTAACATTTGGTATTTTGTAGTCGAATATGTTAACAAATCTCCCCACCAAAAATTATTAATATTCACCCGTTTTTAGGGGTAGTCCCCATATAAACCCCTTTTTTATATTAAAATAGTTATTTGATTTGTTCCGTGTGTTGCGGTTGGGTAGTCGTTACGGGGAATAGTCAATTTTTAGCCTACATAGACTGTTTAGCCATCTTTGACGATAATGAAATATATCGGTAGACATTTAGGCATCTTCTCAATATAGTGATACCTTCTGAAGGAAAGAATTGAGATAAACAATTAAAATATTGGGTTCAAAATTGGTATGTACCGGTCATTAATTAGGCATAGCCCTTATATAATGATATCCACAAATATTCACTACTTCCTACACTATGTAATCAATATTGGGCCCCCTTTTAAGCATACCCTTTGTAATGTAAATTACAGTAGTTTGAGGATTTTATACTCTACCATGCGTTATCAGTATCAGTCCACTTTTTGGGTCTTACAGATTTTAGGAAAAATCCCCATTAAAAATTGCTGAAGTTTGTATTTGGTGTACATAATGGTGTACATAAATCGGTTTGTAGAATTATCGGTATATGCCCACTTTTTGGTATGTTCCCTATATTTTCATTGCATGTATCTCTCAGTATAACTATGGTGGAGGGTACCCAAGTTCGGCCCGGCCGAACTTAACGCTTTTTCACTTGTTATACTCTCCAACTGTCTGTTATGCTGTTTTTTTCATATCAAATATATTGCTACAACTCTTAGGATGAAAATATATATGAAAGCTATATCTATAAAATTTTTGGCCTAAATTTGACTTTTTTGTGTTCCATTTACATAAAATCGGACGAAACTATATATGAGAGCTATATATAATTCTGAGCCGATTCCAATAAAACTTCGCATACATCAATCTGGACCTAAGTCAGTACTCAAGCTAAATTTACATAAAATCGGACGAAGCTATATCTAAATCTGAAAGGATTTCCACAAAACTGGGCATATATCAATCTAAACCTAATTCAGTACTCTAAGCAAAATTGTGTGTCAATCGGACCAATTTTAGGAGTTTGGTGCACCATTTACATAAAATCGGAAGAAACTATATGGGAGCTATACCTAAATATGAACCGATTCAAAAACAACGAGTAAGGAAAGTAGTAAAGTCGGACGGGGCCGACTATATGATACCCTTCACCAGACGTCGCATTTTTAAAGGACCAATAAAAAGGATCCATAAACATGTCATTCTGCAACCGATACTAAATTTTTCATTTGGTCAGAAAATCTGAACCGATTTTCAGGAAACTTAACACACATATTTCTAGACCTAATTCATTACGCTGTGTCAAATTTCGTGCAAACCGAAAGTTATTAACGGACTTTGGTTCACTATTTACATAAAATTGGACGAACATATATATGGGGCTATATATAAATCTGAACCGATTTTCAGGAAACTTAACACACATCATTCTAGACCTAATTCATTACGCTGTGCCAAATTTCGTGCAAATCGAAAAATATATAGGGACTTTGGTGTACCATTTACATAAAATTGGACGTAACTATATGGAAGCTATATCTAAATCTAAACCGATTTTCAGGAAACTTAACACACATATGTCTAGACCTAATTCATTACACTGTGCCAAAGGTCGTGCAAATCGAAAGATATATAGGGACTTTGGTGCACGATTTACATAAAATCGGACGAAAATATATATGGGAGCTATACCTAAATCTGAACCGATTTTCACGAAACTTAACACACATCATTCTAGACCTAATTCATTACGCTGTGCCAAATTTCGTGCAACTCGAAAGATATATAGGGACTTTGGTGGACCATTTACATTAAATCGGAGGAAAATATATATGGGAGCTATATATAAATCTGAACCGATTTTCAGGAAACTTAGCACACATCACTCTAGACTTAATTCCGTACGCTGTGCCAAATTTCGTGCAAATCGAAAGATATATACGGACTTTGTTACACCATTTACATAAAATCGGACGAAACTATATATGGGAGCAATATCTAAATCTGAACCGATTTTTCAATTTCAATACGGTTCGTCCTTGGCCCAAATAAGTGACCTATGCCAATTTTCATTCAATTCGGATCATAAATGCGACCTGTACTTTGTTTACAATTTAACATGGACAGACAGACGAACGGACAGACGGACGGATTCCTTTTGCCTGTTACAAACATATGCACAAAGACATAATACCCTGTACCACAGTGTGGTGAAGGGTATAAAAACTGCGCATACATCACTCTGGACCTAAGTCAGTACTCTGTGCAAAACTTTGTCTTAATCGGACAAATATTTGGAGTTTGGTGCATCATTTACTTTAAATCGGACGAAACTATATATGACAGATATTTTGCATATGCTTGTAAAAGGGAAAAGGAATCGAGATAGACCCACGGTTCCTTTTCCGGTAGTAGAAAATGAAAAAATTCGCTATTTCAAACATAAATGTACTGTGAAAAAAATCATACCCCGGGGGGGGGGGGAGGGCCGGGGACGCCCTTCTACGTACGTCCCTGGCTCCAATATATAGTTCGTGCCAAATTTCATCCAAATCGCATCATAAATGGACGGACGGACAGACGGACATCCGTAAATCGACTCGGAAAGTGATTCTATGCATATTCTCAAAAGGAACCATCGATCTACCTCGATTCCTTTTGCCTGTTACAAACATATGCACAAAGGCATAATAACCTATAGATCAGCGTGGTGAGTGTATAAAAATCAAATTAAACCCAATTCAGTGAAAAAGAACTCCAAAATATCGAATAATGAAGGTCACCATTATAAGGGGGCCAACCGGAAAAATGGGCCATGGTCCACATAAATGATGGATCTTTTAGTCGGAAGATTTACAACCATACCACAACCCAAGATAACAAATTACAATCAACATGTGCCCAAGACCATACAAATACCGAATATTGCGTGGTACCGTTATGTGGGAGCTGCCCCAAAACATTTCGTAGGCAGATGTTACAGCTATAGTGAATCCAAAATATTGGTAATTTCCGGTAGGAAGATTACCAATGAGAACCAAACGTAGCAAATTACAACCAATTTTGTTGAAAAACGAGTGAAAAATTCCCGAATATTTTAGGGTACCGTTATATGAGGGCTATAACAAAACGTGGACCGTTATCCCGTATTTGCAATACCAACCATCCTAGGAGTAATAGCAATATCAGTGCAAATTTTCAAAGCTCTATCTCAGATATTGCGATATCTATCGTTATTTCAACAGACAGGCGATAGGAATAAATCAACATAGAATTTTATTTATATTTATAATATGATTTATATAACAAATCATCAATATTGGTCCACTTTTTAAAACATATAACGGTATTCGATATTTTGTAGTGTTTTACCAGAATTGGTTGGAAAAGTTCACCATGGTACCGACCGATTACAGGTATTTTGAATGTCCAGCTCACGGTGGAGGGCATGCAAATTTCGGCTCCAACTTACCGACGCTTTTACTTCATACCAGAGTCGAACATATGGCCTCTTTAATTCCGTTGGAATTTTGTAGTTTCAGATGTTCGAGTGAGTTGAAATGGCATGCACCCCTTAAATCATATGCAAATTTTAAAATCCTAAACGGCTGTATAATAATAAGGTTTATTTTGATAAACTATTAATATATCCGCATTTTCGCGTGATGATTAAAAATTGTAGATCTCACATTAAATATAATAATGTATCCGGCAATATAGATCACAAATCTTGACACTATTAAATGGATCATGATTAACGACTTCATCACTTAATTCAGGAAAAACCACATTAGTTTTACCTCCCGTCAAGAATAACACAGCTATTTTAATTCTTTTGTAAGCATGTCCATATATATATATATATATATATATATTCAGATATGTGTGTGTGTTTGTTTGTGTACTCCAATGTAAATATCAACGATTTAGTGGTTAACGATCGTGGCTTTAAACGTTTTAATAATTTACAATTTCATAAGATGACATTAATCTTATTTAAATTTATGATTATGAATGCAAAATAAATCAGCATTTAACAAGTAATAAATTCTTGTTCAATTGTCAACCGAATTGACATTGGCAGTCGTATGCAACTGCAACAGCAACTACAACAATTTTACAATAATAAAAACAATGGCAACAAAAATAGTTATTATAAATTTATGCATAATTATTTTTTATTTGTTTATTTATTTTTGTTGTTTTGTGTTCTAACTTAGCCGCCGCTTTGTGTTTCCCTGATATCGCCAAATGCGACGACGATGTCATAGCGTTTAATAACCGATCATGATAATATTTAAACATCACAGTGGGGATCATAACGGCGACAAGTGCAACAACTTTTGTATAATGTATTGGAATATTGAATATTGCACGTATTGAGAAAATAACGACATTCTATAGAGATAAACAAGTTTAGAGGCATTGGATGGCGGTGTCGATCGCATTGCACGCTACATTATTTATTTATTACGGTGAAACTAGCCAGTGCTCATTCTATTGGACTAAGGACGAACCTTAGAGAAATTGATGAGAATCGGTACAAATATAGTTTGCCCTTTTGCAACAAATTGCATAGAATTCCATTTCCGTACGTCTGTCTGTTGTAAACACGCTATCTATTGAAGGAATTGAGATAGGGTGCTGAAATTTTGCATAGGTTTGTCTTTTGTCTGCAGGCAGGTCAAGTTCGAAGATGGGATATATCGGTCAACGTTTAGGAATAGCTCCTATATAAAGGTACCCCCCAATTTTCGGTATTTTGGGGTTCTTGAGCGCGTTTTTCAACCGAATACGCTGAAATTTGGTACATTAAGTTCTTATTTAGTACTAAATGCCTCCACAAAAAAATTATAAATTAGGTCCACTTTTTCTGGTAACCCCCACATAACGGTACCTACTAATTTGCAGTATTTTGGGGGTTTTGATCGTATTTTGCACCAAATTGGCTGTAATTTAGTATTTTGAGTTCGTAATAGGTTTCAAATCACTCCACAAAAAATTATAAGTATAGGACCATTTTTTCGGTTAGTCCCCAAATAAGGGTACCCCCAATTTTCAGTATTTTGGGGTTATTGAGCGCGTTTTTCAACCGAATTCGCCGCACTACTTTCGGAAGAAATAATAAGATGGGCAAAGTGTGGATGAAATCAAAAATTGTTGAAACAAATTTGATCCAAAGAAACATGGGGTCTAGGACCAATAATTAGGACCATAATCGGTTTGTAGAAATGTCGGTATAGGTGCACTTTTGGGTATATTCCCTATATTTTTATTTCAAGTACCTGTCAGTATATCTATGGTGGAGGGTATCCAAAGTTCGGCCCAGCCGAACTTAACGCTTTTTCACTTGTTTATATTAAAATAGTTACATGATTTGTTCTGCGTTTTGGGCTTGCTTCTAGGACTCTGTTGTAATCATTTCACCTGCGGAGGATAGAATGTAAGGTTCGATAATGTACTATTTATGAACTATAGCCCGGATTTAGGCCTAGGCCTGGCCCCTGTGTGGGACGTACCAGAAGGAGTGGATCGACAAGGAACATTTTCACTGTATCAAAGTGTATACACCCTCATTAGCCAAAAGGCTGAGGATATAAATATTCATTTAAAATTTGCTGAAATTTGTATTTGGTTTACATTTGTTTGTAGAAAGGTCACTTTTTGGTATGTTCCCTTTATTTTCATTGCAAGTACCTGTCAGTATATCTATGGCTTTTCACTTGTTCATTTTAATTATACCCGGCCCGTCCCCGGGTTTCTTGCACCGCATATTCAGATTTAGCTAAAGGTGATTTTTGTAAACTGTTCATTATACCCGGCCAAGCACTCGTGTTTCTTGTATCGCATATTCAGATTTAGCAAATGGTGATTTTCGTAAAATTTTAATTATACCCGGCCCCCGGGTTCCTGGTATCGCATAAACTTATAAAATGTCTGGAGCTTACACCAAAAAATGCAACACACCTGAGTCCCAGAAAACAGAACGATTAAATAAAACTAATTGGAGAAAACATCCAGAAGTCTATTGTCGAAGAAGTGAAAAGTGCTGTATTCTTAGTCTTAGCGAATGAAACTATATATGTATATAACTTTTGACAAAGAATGTTTCCTTTGTTACGTAGAATTAGTTTAAACACAGCTGAAGTGTAATTTCTACAATTTTGGAAATTCGCTCATTCTTTAGAAATACAAAATTTAACTATTCTTGAGTGTTAAGGGGTAATTTTAATAAATATATAATAAAAAATATACGGTCGCAAACAAACATATAAAAATGAAAAGGGATAAATTCGGTTTGTGTTAATAAAACGCATTGTGGAAAATTAGAAAAACTCATTGTTGGGAATATATGATTGGAATATAATTAAGAGAGATG
The DNA here is from genome assembly GCF_032173495.1 of Musca vetustissima. Lineage (NCBI taxonomy): Eukaryota > Metazoa > Arthropoda > Insecta > Diptera > Muscidae > Musca > Musca vetustissima. The sequence goes on along the minus strand of NW_026883192.1, from coordinate 4,475 downwards.
CCAGAAGAGTATAATGTGCCAAGAAGTTCAATATCACATATAGTGAATAAGTACAAAGCCACAATCCCTGTTTCGTTGACCCATCTAGAAGGAAATTTACTAAACAAAAACCGTCGTATTGATAATTTGTACATGCTAATGGTCCAATAAAATAATGCATTACATGTTCCCAGCAAACAAAAGTCCTTCAAAAATCAATAGCTGCTACATGTATGAGTACACGCCATATAGAGACCTGATTACGAGATAACCGTCCTACAAAAAATTCGCTTAATTAACCTTTTAATCAACCACTTATGTTAGCAAATGTTCAAATGGAAACGATATTATTCAATAGCGAATCATAATTTACCAAAATAAATGGGCCCAGTAATATGGGAGCAATATCAAAGCATGGACCATTTCAAACTTGTCCTGCAAAGATTTGTATCGCACTCCAGGAACCCGGAGTGCAAATATATAGTCACTTCGTTTGGAAAATGCTGCTCCATTATATGGGAGCTATGTCAAAACCATGTACAATATTGAACAACTTCTGTAAATATGCTTTTCTCCCTTCACGAACCCACTTGGGTGGAAATTCTTTCAAAAACAGAAAATAAGTCGTGATATTTATCTTACGGATATGTAAAAATGTGAACTCGAAACTTTTCTTCACAGGCCTCTATTCACATTCTCCAAAAACCCGAAATGCCAAATCACATCCACTTCGCTTGGAAAATGAGGCTAAAATTATTATTCCCTTCACCATACAGCGGCACTTATGTCTTTGTGCATATGTTTGTAACAGGCAAAACAAAACGAGATAGACCTTTCACCAGACCAGTCCGTCCGTATGTGCATGTATGATCCGATTTGAATGAAATTTGGCACAGATATTTTTTTTTTTTTGCCCAACAATGAACCCTATAGAAATTAATATTAATATTATGCCTCTCTTGCAGCAAATGAGCGATATTTTCGTCCGATTTAATGTAAATGGTGCACCAAAGTCCCTATGTTTCTTTCTATTTGCACGAAAATTGGCATATAGTATTGAATTGAGTCTGTAATGAAGTGTGGTAAGTTTCGTGAAAATCGGTTCAGATTTAGATATGGCTCATATATATATATTTTCGCCCGATTTTATGAAAATGGTGCACCAAAGTACCAAAAGTATGTATCATTCGATTTGCGCGAAATTTGACATAATGTACTGAATTGATATGAGTTAATTTTTCAGAAAAACGGTTCAGACTTAGATTTAGCTCCCTTATATATATTTTATGTTAATGGTGCGCCATCGTCCCTATATATATTTCGATTTGCACGGAATTTGGCGTAGCGCGTAGTCTATCATTATGAGTGGTAAGTTTCGTGAAAATGGTTCAGATTTAGATATAGTTTCCATATGTATTTTCTTCCTATTTTAAGTAAATTGTGCACCAAAGTCCCTATATCTCTCACGGTTTACACGAAATTTGGCTCTAAAATGATGTGTGTGCTAAATTTCATGAAAATCGGTTCAAATTTAGATATACCTACCATATATAGCATTTCCAGATTGCAAAAGGTTTCATTCCATTTGTAAAAAGTTTCATTCTATTTGTAAAAAGTTTCATTCCAATTGGAAAAGGTTTCATTTAATTTGGAAAAGGTTTCATTTAATTTGGAAAAGGTTTCATTTAATTTGGAAAAGGTTTCATTCAATTTGTAAAAGGTTTCATTTAATCTGGAAATGCTATATTTAAAACGGGTGTCTGACTGTGATTAAATTTAGAAGAATGCGGTCTACCGGATAGCGTGTATAAAGTGTGCTCTAAATCGATTTACACAAAGTTGTCCCATTGTACACAAACGACTCTAAAAATATACAATTACTGAAAAAAGATACACTTACTGAAAATGGTACCTTTATATGGAGGCCATGTTAAAAAATTTACCTATATTGAACATTTTCTGTTGTGCTGTTTCGAAAAAATGCAATAAAACTGACTTCCGTGTCGGTTGGCAATGGCGGCTAATGCTTTTAAATACTGGAAAAGAGATTTTAACGTTATATGGGGCCAAACATCAAAGATCTATCTGAAGACGGGCATAGCTAAACTGTCATAGAATTTAGCTCTGATCACAAATGAGTTAACCGAAGAGTATTTCGATGTGTTGCAATCGGTGGAGTGTATGTCGTACAATGTGGTTGTATTATGTCCTCCATATCATGGTGAGTTTAATCTCTCAGATATTGAGACGTTTTCGATTATAACAGATTGTGTTTTAGCTTAATTTTGGATCGCTCATCATCCCCCAGACCTTAAATCTCACCAAACACGCACACCTTAAGTATAAAGATGCTTCTCAACAATAACTATTGGGCTTTCGCGAGACCCAGATGTGACATTTACAATGATGATCATAAGTCAATATGGTTATTCGATTTAATTGCGGAACATTGTCATATACTTCAAAGACCGATACTGGATTTTATTCAAAACTTGGGCTAGAGCAGCTATATTTTCGGTAGTTCCGGAGCTACGTGTCCGGTTTTATTCTTCAAATCACTAGCAAGTGGAAAGCTATAGAAAGACTTTGCTTTAAAATTGTTGAGATTTATGACATTTGTTAAAATTTTTAAAGTTATAATTTTTTAAATTAAATTATCTGCCATTTAATATTACAGCCACTCGGTAGAGTTCTTAGTTGATTGCTATTACAAACAACTTACAGAAATCCACACACACTCATTTATGACTGTAGTGTACAAATATTTATAATCGCTACTACTGTCACCACGATCAGCAATAATTCATTAGCGATATAAACAACTCATAATTTTTCCGATAACAATAAAGGTTTTAGCTGTCATGAGGACTACGACGTCGTAACGACTCCCGCAGAATATGTAAGCACAACAAAAAAGTACAACTCAACTCGGAATGTCAGGCCCACATTCAGGTGCCTTGTTGTGCTGTGCTGGTCACATTATATCAAGCAGGTTCAATGAACAATAGCCGGTCATTTGTGCCAATATAAAGTATTACAAAATGCAAACATTTGTCTTGCGATTATTATCAGATATTAAAGAATAGTAAAAAAAACATTTGTTTAGATCGATAAAATATTAAACATGTTTACTAAAGTTACACTAACTGAGATACAGGTTCCTCACGGTTCTCAGCTTGAGTTAGATTGTAAACTCAATATGATGGTTTGTTTCTAAGTGAATATTTATTTTAAAGAATAATATCATTTACAGTTATTTATTTTTTAACAAGGATAGCACAACCTCATGAAAAGCATGGCAATGATCCATGAATTTGGGCTTGGTATTGCTTCTGTAACCATCGTATGTTTTCGATATATTTCCTATGTTCTCGGAAGAATGCGAACGAGGAGGACATTGAGAAGGAGAACTATAATGCACTTGAAAGAAATTATTCATTCAAAATTTTTGCCGACTAGATGCAAGGTAAAATGATTTTAATAAATATATAAAATTCAAAAATTTTGGAATCAGTAGGAGTCATTGGAACCGGAGGTGGAAGCGACTCGACTATGAATCGCCTTCTACACAAAGATAACCAGTAAATAATCGGATTGGACCGAGTATATGATTCCCTTCACCACTTTATGTAAATTCCTTGGAGAAACTTGAACGAACTTAAATATGTGATCTTTGTCTATAAGTGAACCGACTAACATCAATCCATAAACATACTTTTCTGCAACCTTTACTAAATGCAATTTCGTCGTTGCGGACTATGGGACATATTTATGTAAATCGATTTGTAGCAAATTTGATATACGCTATTCGGCATGCCGCACTGTTCAAAATTTAGCCTCAATCAATTTCAACAAATCGCAATAACGTCGTTTTAGTTTCAATTCGATACGTTGTGCAAAATTGCGTGCCAATCGGACAAACACTAGGCTTTTGGTGCACCATTTACCGGAAGAACATGTATATGGGACCTATATCTTAATTTGAACCGCTTTCCACAAAACTTGCTAGAGATTAACTTACATTTACTTCAGTATATAGTAAACAAAATGTGCTTCAATCGGATAACCTTTGGATGTTTAGTGCACAATTTACATAAAATCGGAAGAACAGATGTAAGGGAGCTATATCTAAATCTGAAACGATTTTCACGAAACTTAACACACATCATTCAAGACTTAATTCTGTTCGCTATGCCTAATTTCATCCAAATCGAAAGATATACAGGGACTTTAGTACACCATTTACATTAAATCGGACGAAAATATATATGGGAGCTATATCTAAATCTGAACTGATTTTCACGAAACTTAATACACATTATTCTAAACTTAATTCAGTACGCTGTGCCAAATTTTGAGCAAATCGAAAGATATGTAGAGACATTGGCGCACCATTTACATTACATTTACACAAAGCTGGATTCGAAAAGAAGCTCCATGTTTGGGTGCCACAAAAATAGGATGGATCGAATATCAATCTCCGAAGCCATGGCCAA